>NC_057799.1:386345279-386466536 GCF_018294505.1 Triticum aestivum | reverse complement strand
GTTGGGGGGCATGCATTCATAACTTAGGATTCCCTTCGTGCCGACACGAGGGAGGAGGGGAGCTGCTAGCTACTTCGCACTTTGCTAGGTGAACCTCGGTTGGGGGGGAGGGGGCATGCATTCATAGCTTAGGATTCCCTTCGTGCCGACATGATGGGGTTGGGGCAAGCAATACAGTGCGCTTTGTGAGAGAGGTGCCACATCGTTGAAAATCAAACCACCCTTTTGATACATAAATTTGGTCCACATGCAAGTGTGTTCGTGTTCTGACCCTCTTCCGCGTCATTTTTCGCCAAACTTATGAACATGAGATAAGTCGGATGACGCAACAGACACGGTTCACTCAAACTAATCGCGTGCCACGCCGGTGCACCTGTCACGCACACATCCGCACAGTACATTGGGCTCCACGAGGCTCCCCCTCTCAAAAATATCTGCCCGCCTCGAGGGTTTTTCTATTTCACAACACACTGTTGTTATCTCCGGACCGTGTGTGATGTTTCTTTTTCCCAATCCCGCCCGCTTCCCTAGAAAATATCTGCCCGCCTCGAGGGTTTTTCTGTTTCATAACACACGGTTGTTATCTCCGAACCGTGTGCGATGCACTATCATCAAAATTTTCAATAGCCCAGCATTTCAATCCCGCGTTTGACTCCCACGTAGTAAAAAATTTAGTACCCGCGTCATTTCCTCAAACACCCCGCTCCCCCCTCCACACACACACACACACACACCAAAACCTCCTGGGGCGTGCGCACACACACACACACACACTCTCCCTCGCTCGAAACCCTAGCAAGGTCCCCGCCGCCACCGCAAGGCCTCCATTGTCAACATCTGCCGGTTTGCCCGTGCAGCTTACCCACCGATCTCCATACCCAGTCCGCCCTGAGTTTCTTAGATGACGCCTGCCAAACGCCCCCTTTCCCACAGATCCCCATCCCCATCCCCCATTCTAGAGAGTCGCAACCTAAGCCCAGCTACGCTTCCCGTGGAGCTCGAGGAGTGACTGGCCCAAAAGAGGTGTATAGCGTGGTCTTCGCCCGACGTCCGAGGAAGCTGATGACCATTACTGGAGGTAGACACTCAAGCAGTGGGCTAGAGTATGCGGGCATGTCTCGGCCGCCAGCTACGACATCGAGGTCATCGACAGCGACGGCCTAAGGCGGGCTGTGTCACAGGTTAAGTGGCCCACCCACAACCCCTCGGGTTCAACCGCCGTCGATCTCATCCATGGCCCCGCCGCTGATCTCCTCTAGCTTGTTGTGAACAATTTGCCATTCTACATCGCGATTGAGCCCCTTTTGTCATTTCTGAAGGACACGTTCTGCGACGCTGGCTTGGGATCCAGAGCTTCCAAGTCAGACCTCATCGACGGCGACCATGAGGAGGGCACCCTCTCCGGCTCTTCCAAGGGGAAAGAGCCCATCAGCTCTTCCAAGGGGAAAGCGCCCGTCTGCAACATCAGGGAGGGCACCCTACAGCCGTTCTCTTCCAAGGGGAAGGAGCCCATCTGCGACAACATGGAGCGCATCCAGGGTCCGTGCTCTTCCCACGGGAACGAGCCCATCTATGACAAGTGAGGAAACCCATGATTTGTTTTGCCGTGCCTCTTCACAGGGGGAAACCCATGATTTGTTTTGTCGAGTCCCTTCTGTAGTGTAGTGAGAATATGTCTAGTTTTAATTGCTATATCTGGTTGTTTGCAGTATGCCTTGTTTATTTCAGTTGTTCACAATGTGATGCTCTATATGTGCAATTATTTACTATGCAATACATTTTATCAGTCCAGTTTTAAACATATCGATATGAATGCATATATTTGCTTGCTGTTAAGCCTGTTATAGCTAGCATATGCCTCTTTTAAAGTTTTTTGCTTGTTCGGTTGTTTGTAGTTAGCATATGTCCAGTTTCAAATGCTATCTTTGGTTGTTCGTAGTATGCCTTGTTTATTCCAGTTATTCACAATGTGATGTTCTATATGTGCAAGTATGAACTGTGCAGTTCAATTTCATCAGTACCAGTTCAACAATACCACTATGAATGACTACATTTGGTTGCTGCATCTTGTAGTTAACACGCCTTTCCATTTTTATTTAACAATAACCAGTGTACTTAGATCGGCAAAACTAGTTTGAATGACTATGTTTGCTTGTTGTTAAATGTTAGGCCTGTTGCAGTTAGCACACTTTTCCACTTGTTTTGCTTTACTAGCATGCTTAAACCTGCACACTGAAGCTATCTTTTGGAGATTATTTTGTCTGCCATGTATAATTTTGGTTGATGTTTAGCCTGTTGCGCTTAACATGCTTCTCGATTTACCTACACAGGACAATTTTGGGAATGACTGCTGTTTTCCATCGAGGTTAGTTTCATCCCATGGCTTATATCTGCTCACTGTTCAGGATATCGGTAGCTGGTACCATATAGGCCGGCGGCTAATAAGGGACTAATCGGTGAATAGGACTTTTAACTGAATATATCTGCAACCCATTTTTCGTTAGGTTAACTAGGGCCATATGTAATATATATGAGGCTACATAGCAACATGCACTGTACTTAATGTCTAACTATGCAATCCTAGGCTACATAGCAACAAGGAAGAGTGTTACATTAATGTTCTAATGATGTCTAGATATACGTAGAAGAGCAGCAGCAACAACAACAACACAACCTTGTTTGGATACTCAACTTAGCTAGAGGTTAGAGTTAGTTTCTAGCTCATTACTAACCCTGAACTAACTCCATCCAAAGAGTTATTTGGATGGCAGGGTTAGATTGACAATAAATGCACTAGGAGAATTAGTTCCAATTAGCACCTCTTGGGTTGGATAGTTTTTTTGGGTGGGTTATAGATGCAACTAGCTCAAACTAGCCCTCATGTTTAGATATACTTTAGGGCTATTTGAGCCCGAACTAGCTCAAACTAACTGTAACCCATGGATACAGCAGCAGTTAATCAGCCGATAATTTGTAAGAATGCACTAAACTCCTTCCGGCCCATAATATAAGATGTTAATTCATCTAATATGTGAGTATATTGGATGTTATAAGATACTCCCTCCGTTCCTAAATATTTGTCTTTTTAGAGATTTCAAATGGACTACCACATACGGATGTATATAGGCATATTATAAAAGAGTGCTGTACTACATCATTGTGCAATTGCTGTTTAGCTTCTAATATTAACTTGGTGCTTTTAGGTACATATGTCATTGGTAAAGATCCGCACTTTGAACCTTTGTGCGTATGGCGCAATGAGATATCGATGAACCAGCATCAAGTGAGGAAGCTGATAAAGATTGTTAGTAAAATGGGTCCAAAGATGGCAATTAAACTATTTGTTTACACTTTATCCAAGACAACAGCGAACTGCAGGATGGTAAGTAAGAACTCTGCAACCTTCTTTTTACTGCCCATAATGAGTTGTGTTAGATGACAATGTCTGAATCTTTTTCCTTTGTAGTGGTTGCCAAAGCAGTTTACTCAAGATTACCTCTCAAACTACATGATTGGTGGGCATGCAAATGTTAAAGTATTTCTACCAGAACACGGTGATTATCTAGATGTTTTCATGAAGACCATGAAGGATGGGTGGTCGTCCATCACAAAGGGTTGGACTAGAGCCGTGCGTGCCTTCTGCATGGAGGAGGGCACAATATGGGCATCCCGCTTCACCTTATTCAGCAACCAGAATATATTTCGCCTCTTTCTTTACAGTCTTTAATAGTACAAGTATACAACTATGGTTCATCATTCTTTATTTGGTTCTTATGTAATTCTTGAACATATGTACCTATGAATCGAATAATGCAATGGTTGTTTGAACCTGATGGATATGAATAAAGCTGTAGCATACATTCAAATTCAAATCCAAATCCGGTACAATTTGGAAAAGCAGCAATTAAATTAGGGTGAAATTACGCTCTCTAGGTTGTTACGGCACACATGGTTAGTAAAACACAAACATTTGCGATATGCACCATAATCCGAGACGGTTCACAGAGAGGAAACGTGTGCAAGCATGCACATAGTTGCTGTTTGCAAAGCGTGTGCGATGTCAGACAATATCACAAACTGTGCGGGCAAACTAAACGTTTGTGTTAGTTGCCTTATCATACATGATTCACAACCATGAACTGTTTCTGATGAAGTATGCATCGTAAACGTTGCACCACAGGATAGCGTGTGCGATAGTTGTCGTGTACGACAATGGTACGACGGTCCGACGTTTCATAATCCTGTCCGACACTCGTATGACGATTAGCTAATATTCTTAATGGTGAACCGTTTGTGATGGGCCGCGCATCATACACGTTCTATAATAGTGAATCATTTGTGATGGGCCGCGCATCATAAACGTAGCACCACAGAATACCGACTGCGATGGCAATGCAAGCAGAAACGAGTAGGAGTACTATAGGGGCCCTATCCCCGACGGTTTCTTGGTCATGTGGGAAGGACCCCCCTATCGCCCACACTCACTTGGCGACGGTTCCAAATGCTGTTGTGGAAAGGGGATAAAAACCGTTTGTTTAGGACCGACGCGTACCAGTGGGGGTTGGATGAACAGTTCCCGGTGGGGGCGGGAGGTGGATGAATAGGACCCCGTGGTAGTAGAGGCCGTTGCCACTGGATGAACAGGACCCCCGATCGAGCCGGTTGGGGGTGGATGAACAGGACCCCCGATCGAGCTGGTTGGGGGTTGCTACCTCTTGAGCATGCGTTGGTTTTCCCTTGAAGAGGAAAGGGTGATGAAGCAAAGTAGCGTAAGTATTTCCCTTAGTTTTTGAGAACCAAGGTATCAATCCAGTAGGAGGCTACACGCAAGTCGCCTTGTACCTGCACAAACAAATAAGAACCTTGCAACCAATGCGATAAAGGGGTTGTCAATCCCTTCATGGCCACTTGCAAAAGTGAGATCTGATAAAGATAATAAGATAAATATTTTTGTTATTTTTGTTGTATAGAATAAAAAGTAAAGATTGCAAAAATAAACGGCGACAGAAATAGCTAGTGGACGGGAGATTAATATGATGGAAATAGACCCCGGGGCCATAGGTTTCATTAGTGGCTTCTCTCAAGATAGCAAATTCTACGGTGGGTGAACAAATTACTGTCAAGCAATTGATAGAAAAGCGCATAGTTATGAGAATATCTAGGCATGATCATAAACATAGGCATCACGTCTGTGTCAAGTAGACCGAAACGATTCTGCATCTACTACTATTACTCCACACATCGACCGCTATCCAGCATGCATCTAGAGTATTAAGTTCATAAGAACAGAGTAACGCATTAGGCAAGATGACATGATGTAGTGGGATAAACTCAAGCAATATGATATAAACCCCATCTTTTTATCCTCGATGGCAACAATACAATACGTGCCTTGCTGCCCCTGCTGTCACTGGGAAAGGACATCGCAAGATTGAACCCAAAGCTAAGCACTTCTCCCATTGCAAGAAAGATCAATCTAGTAGGCCAAACTAAACCGATAATTCGAAGAGACTTGCAAAGATATCAAATCATGCATATAAGAATTCAGAGAAGAATCAAATATTGTTCATAGATAATCTTGATCATAAACCCACAATTCATCAGATCTCGACAAACACACCACAAAAAGAATTACATCGAATAGACCTCCAAGAAGATCAAGGAGAACTTTGTATTGAGATCCAAAGAGTGAGAAGAAGCCATCTAGCTAATAACTATGGACCCGAAGGTCTATGGTAAACTACTCACACATCATCGGAGAGGCCATGGTGTTGATGTAGGGGCCCTCCATGATCGATTCCCCCTCCGACGGAGCACCGGAAAAGGCCCCAAGATGGGATCTCATGGGTACAGAAGGTTGCGGCGGTGGAAAAAGTGTTTCGTGGCTCCCCTCGATGTTTTCAGGGTATAAGAGTATATATAGGCGAAAGAAGTAGGTCGGTGGAGCTACGAGGGGCCCACGAGGGTGGGGGCGTGCCTACCCCCCTGGGCGCGCCTCCCTGCCTCGTGGCCGCCTCGTTGCTTCCTTGACATCCACTCCAAGTCTCCTCGATTGTGTTTGTTCCAAAAACGATCCTCGTGAAGGTTTCATTCCGTTTGGATTCCGTTTGATATTCATTTTCTGCGAAACACTGAAATAGGCAAAAAAATAGCAATTTGCACTGGGCCTTCGGTTAATAGGTTAGTCCAAAAAATAATATAAAAAGGTATATTAAAGCCTATTAAACATCCAAAACAGATAATATAATAGCATGGAACAATAAAAATTATAGATACGTTGGAGACGTATCAAGCATCCCCAAGCTTAATTCCTGCTCGTCCTCGAGTAGGTAAATGAAAAAAAAGAATTTTTGATGTGGCATGAATGTTCTTTATTGTGGCATGAATGTTCAGATCCAAAGGATTCAATACAAAAGTTTAATATTGACATAAAAATAATAATACTTCAAGCATACTAATAAAGCAATCATGTCTTCTCAAAATAACATGGCCAAAGAAAGTTATCCCTACAAAATCATATAGTCTGGCTATGCTCTATCTTCATCACACAAAATATTTAAATCATGCACAACCCCGATGACAAGCCAAGCAATTGTTTCATACTTTTGATGTTCTCAAACTTTTTCAATTTTCACGCAATACATGAGCGTGAGCCATGGACATAGCACTATATGTGGAACAGGATGGTGGCTGTGGAGAAGACAAAAAAGGAGAAGATAGTCTCACATCAACTAGGCATATCAACGGGCTATGGAGATGCCCATCAATAGATATAAATGTGAGTGAGTAGGGATTGCCGTGCAACAGATGCACTAGAGCTATAAGTGTATGAAAGCTCAACAAAAGAAACTAAGTGGGTGTGCATCCAACTCGCTTGCTCACGAAGACCTAGGGCATTTTGAGGAAGCCATCATTGGAATATACAAGCCAAGTTCTATAATGTAAAATTCCCACTAGTATATGAAAGTGACAACATAGGAGACTTTCTATCATGAAAATCACGGTGCTACTTTGAAGCACAAGTGTGGTAAAAGGATAGTAACATTGCCCCTTCTCTCTTTTTCTCTCATTTTTTTGTTTGGGCCTTTCTCTTTTTTTATGGCCTCTTTTTTTTCGTCCGGAGTCTCATCCCGACTTGTGGGGGAATCATAGTCTCCATTATCCTTTTCTCACTTGGGACAATGCTCTAATAATGATGATTATCACACTTTTATTTACTTACAACTCAAAAATTACAACTCAATACTTAGAACAAAATATGACTCTATGTGAATGCCTCCGGCGGTGTACCGAGATGTGCTATGAATCAAGAGTGACATGTATGAAAATCATGAACGGTGGCTTTGCCACAAATACGATGTCAACTACATGATCATGCAAGGCAATATGACAATGATGGAGCGTGTCATAATAAACTGAACGGTGAAAAGTTGCATGGCAATATATCTTGGAATGGCTATGGAAATGCCATAATAGGTAGGTATGGTGGCTATTTTGAGGAAGGTATATGGTGGGTGTATGATACCGGCGAAAGGTGCGCGGTATTAGAGAGGCTAGCAATGGTGGAAGGGTGAGAGTGCGTATAATCCATGGACTCAACATTAGTCATAAAGAACTCACATACTTATTGCAAAAATCTATTAGTTATTGAAACAAAGTACTATGCGCATTCTCCTAGGGGATAGATTGGTATGAAAAGACCATCGCTCGTCCCCGACCGCCACTCATAAGGAAGACAATCAATAAATAAATCATGCACCGACTTCATCACATAACGGTTCACCATACGTGCATGCTACGGGAATCACAAACTTTAACACAAGTATTTATCAAATTCACAAATACTCAACTAGCATGACTATAATATCACCATCTTCATATCTCAAAACAATCATAAAGAATCAAACTTCTCATAGTATTCAATGCACTTTATATGATAGTTTTTATTATACCTATCTTGGATGCTCATCATATTAGGACAAAGTTTTTAACCAAAGCAAATTACCATGCTGTTATAAAAGACTCTCAAAATAATATAAGTGAAGCATGAGATATCAATGATTTCTATAAAATAAAACCACCACCGTGCTCTAAAAAGATATAAGCGAAGCACTATAGCAAAATTATCTAGCTCAAAAGATATAAGTGAAGCACATAGAGTATTCTAATAAATTCCGATTCATGTGTGTCTCTCCCAAAAGGTGTGTACATCAAGGATGATTGTGGTAAACTAAAAATCAAAGACTCAAATAATACAAGACGCTCCAAGCAAAACACATATCATGTGGTGCATAAAAATATAGCCTCAAGTAAAGTTAACGATAGACGAAGACGAAAGAGGGGATGCCTTCCGGGGCATCCCAAAGCTTAGGCTTTTGTTTGTGCTTTAATTTTACCTTGTGCATCCCAATCTTAGGCTCTTTCCACTCCTTATTCCATAATCCATCAAAATTTTACCCAAAACTTGAAAACTTCAACACAAAACTCAACAGAAAATTTCATGAGCTCCGTTAGCGAAATAAAACAAAGCACCACTTTAAGGTACTCTAATGAACTCATTATTTATTTATATTTATGTTAAACCTACTGTATTCCAACTTCTCTATGGTTCATACCCCCCGATACTATCCATAGATTCATCAAAATAAGCAAACAACACAGGAAAAACAGAATCTGTCAAAAACAGAACAGTCTGTAGTAATCTGTATCAAACGTATACTTCTGGAACTCCAAAAATTTCTAAATAAATTGTTGGACGTGAGGAATTGGTCTATTAATCATCTGCAAAAATAATTAACCTAAAAGCACTCTCCAGTAAAAAATGGCAGCTAATCTCGTGAGTGCTAAAGTTTCTGTTTTTACAGCAAGATCACAAAGACTTCGCCCAAGTCTTCCCAAAGGTTCTACTTGGCACAAACACTAATTAAAACATAAAACCACATATAAATAGAGGCTATATGAATTATTTATTACTAAACAGGAACAAAAATCAAGGAACAAAAATAAAATTGGGTTGCCTCCCAACAAGCGCTATCGTTTAACGCCCCTAGCTAGGCATTGATAATTTTAATGATGCTCACATGAAAGATAGCAATTGAAACATAAAGAGAGCATCATGAAGCATGTGAAAAACACATATAAGTCTAACATACTTCCTATGCATAGGAATCTTATAGGCAAACAAATTATCAAGGCAAGCAAATCCTAGCATATGCACGGAAGAAGAAAAAGACGATAGCAATCTCAACATGACGAGAGGTAATTTAGTAAGATAAAAATTTCTCAACCATATTTTCCTCTCTCATAATAATTACATGTAGGATCATAGGAAAATTCAACAAAATATCTATCACATAACATATTCTCAACACAATCCACATGCATGCAAAGTTGACACTCTTCCAAAATAGTGGGATTGTCATTAACTAAAGTCATGACCTCTCCAAACCCACTTTTATCAAAAATACCATAAGATTGAACATTCTCCACATATGTGGGATCTAAAGCAGACACTCTTCCAAACCCATTTTCAATATTATTGCAAACATTATTATCAATCTCATATTCATCACGGGGCTTAAATAAATTTTCAAGATCATAAGAAGAATCACCCCAATCATGATCATTGTAACAAGTAGTAGACATAGCAAAACTAGCATCCCCAAGCTTAGGGTTTTGCATATTATTAGCACAATTCACATCAAGAGAATTTATAGTAAAATCATTGCAATCATGCTTTTTATTCAAGGAGCTATTGTGAATCTCTTCATAAATTTCTTCATCACAATTTTCAGATTCACGAATTTCAAGCAAAACCTCATACAGATAAACTAGTGGACTCAAATCACTAGAAATTGGTTCATCCTAATTGGATATCTTAAAAAGATTAGCAAGGGGATGGGGATCCATAAACTTTTAGCAAGCGAAGATGCAAGTAAAAAGAAGGCACATGGTAACACAAGATCGAACGGAAGGAGGGCGAAGAAAAGGAAAGGTTTTCGAAAATCGTTTTAGAAGTGGGGGAGAGGAAAATGAGAGGCAATGGCAAATAATGTAATGCGAGGGATAAGAGTTTGTGATGGGTACTTGGTATGTCTTGACTTGAGCGTAGATCTCCCCGGCAACGGCGCCAGAAATCGCACGTTGGCGGGAGATCAAATCTTGACTTGACTTGGCGTAAGCCTCCCCGGCAACGGCGCCAGAAATCCTTCTTGCTACCTCTTGAGCATGCGTTGGTTTTCCCTTGAAGAGGAAAGGGTGATGCAGCAAAGTAGCATAAGTATTTCCCTCAGTTTTTGAGAACCAAGGTATCAATCCAGTAGGAGGTAACACGCAAGTCGCCTTGTACCTGCACAAACAAATAAGAACCTTGCAACCAACGCGATAAAGGGGTTGTCAATCCCTTCATGACCACTTGCAGAAGTGAGATCTGATAAAGATAATAAGATAAATATTTTTGTTTTATAGATTAAAAAGTAAAGATTGCAAAAATAAACGGCGATAGAAATAGCTAGTTGACGGGAGATTAATATGATGGAAAATAGACTCGGGGGCCATAGGTTTCACTAGTGGCTTCTCTCAAGATAGCAAATTCTACGGTGGGTGAACAAATTACTGTCGAGCAATTGATAGAAAAGCGCATAGTTATGAGAATATCTAGGCATGGTCATAAACATAGGCATCACGTTCGTGTCAAGTAGACCGAAACGATTCTGCATCTACTACTATTACTCCACACATCGACCGCTATCCAGCATGCATCTAGAGTATTAAGTTCATAAGAACAGAGTAACGCATTAGGCAAGATGACATGATGTAGAGGGATAAACTCAAGCAATATGATATAAACTCCATCTTTTTATCCTCGATGGCAACAATACAATACGTGCCTTGCTGCCCCTGCTGTCACCGGGAAAGGACACCGCAAGATTGAACCCAAAGCTAAGCACTTCTCCCATTGCAAGAAAGATCAATCTAGTAGGCCAAACTAAACCGATAATTTGAAGAGACTTGCAAAGATATCAAATCATGCATATAAGAATTCAGAGAAGAATCAAATATTGTTCATAGATAATCTTGATCATAAACCCACAATTCATCGGATCTCGACAAACACACCGCAAAAAGAATTACATCGAATAGATCTCCAAGAAAATCGAGGAGAACTTTGTATTGAGATCCAAAGAGAGAGAAGAAGCCATCTAGCTAATAACTATGGACCCGAAGGTCTGTGGTAAACTACTCACACATCATCGGAGAGGCCATGGTGTTGATGTAGAGGCCCTCCGTGATCGATTCCCCCTCCGGCGGAGCGCCGGAAAAGGCCCCAAGATGGGATCTCACAGGTACAGAAGGTTGCGGCGGTGGAAAAAGTGTTTCGTGGCTCCCCTCGATGTTTTCAGGGTATAAGAGTATATATAGGCGAAAGAAGTAGGTCGGTGGAGCTACGAGTGGCCCACGAGGGTGGGGGCGCGCCTACCCCCCTGGGCGCGCCTCCCTGCCTCGTGGCCGCCTCGTTGCTTCCTTGACGTCCACTCCAAGTCTCCTGGATTGCATTTGTTCCAAAAACGATCCTCGTGAAGGTTTCATTTCGTTTGGATTCCGTTTGATATTCCTTTTCTGCGAAACACTGAAATAGGCAAAAAAACAACAATTTGCACTGGGCCTTCGGTTAATAGGTTAGTCCCAAAAATAATATAAAAAGGTATATTAAAGCCCATTAAACATCCAAAACAAATAATATAATAGCATGGAACAATAAAAAATTATAGATACGTTGGAGACGTATCCGGGGTGGATGAACAAGACCCCGTCGAGAGCTGGATGAACAGGACCCCGTGGAGAGCTGGATGAACAGGACCCCGTGGAGGGCTGGTTGAATAGTAGCCGGTGGAGGGCTAGATGAACAGTAGCCCGTGGAGGGGTGGTTGAACAGGACCCCATGGAGAGGGCTGGTTGAACAGTAGCCGATGGAGGAGCGGTGGAGGCTGGATGAACAGGAGCCCGTGGATGAACAGTGGTTCGTGGAGGCAGGAGGGGAGACGCCGTGGATGAACAGTCGCAGGTGGAGGCTGGAGGCGGTCGACGATGGATGAACAGTAGCCCGTGGAGGCAGTCGAAGGTGGAGATGAACAATATCCCGTGGAGTCCCGTTTTGCAGTACGGCACACCCCTCCTGATGAACAGGACCCCGTTTTGACTGTAGCACTCCCACACAAGTTCGTTTCCTCCGTTTTGCGGTACGCCACACCCCTTCCGATCAATAGGACCCCGTTTCGACCGTAGGAGGTCCAAGAGAAGTCCTTTTCCTCCGTTTTGCGGTACGCCGAACCCCTCCTGATGAAAAGGATCCCGTTTTGACCGTGGTCGATCGAACACAAGGCCGTTTCCTTCGTTCTGCGGTACGCCAGGCCTTGTTTCGATCGGCTGTTCCGTCCAAGCCGGTTGGCTCCCGATGAACACGACGACATAGTTTCTCCGTTCCGACCTAGCCATGTACATGAGCCCTGGCCGTACGTATGCGTGAGTAGACGTTCGAGACCTCGCCCGTATGTACATGCATGGCCGTATTTACTTTCTTGCACCCTGGCTGTACGTATGTGTACATGCTACGTGCGCGCCTCTACTACAACACGTCCCCTTCCTTACTCGGCCACGGTTCATCGCTGCAGCCTACAGACAGACCGATTGACCAGTATGTACGTACACGTTCGTGACCAGAATGACAACGCTACGTACGCTTCGACCAAGTGGGTGCCGACTGTCAGGCACTTCCTTGTGTGCGAAGATGTAGTTGGTGGGTCCCAGTAGTCAGGGGGAACGTTTTTTTCGCGAAATACGATGGCCCGTCCGGTGGGTCCCAGCTGTCAGGTGGAGGAATCATTCCGCGTAATAAAGAGGCATTTCCTTGTGTGCGGCCGTGGACCCAGCTGTCAGCCTCTCCACGTACATTCCACTTCCAATGGATGTCGTTCGTTGACCACGCCGCACCGAGCGCACCAGGGCGGTGGACGACGGCGAGGCCTAGGAAAGGGACGACGCGAAGCCGGGGAAGACGCGGCAGTGGATGCCCACGCGAAGAGGAGTACGAGGGTTCATTGGTTCGGCTGCAGTGTGAGGCTGCCGTCGCCGCAGAATAACAGGGGTTGTGGGTGAGTAGAGGGATGGCCTTGCCAGCGGTGGGAGTAGTTGGGGGCGGTGAGGCCTCCGCGGCAGCACAACCGGCCATGGGAGGCAGGAGCAGGCGGCACGACCGTCGCTGGTTTGGGCGGCTGGAGCAAGAAGACCAGAGGTTGAAGAAGCACTACGGCTGTTGGATGGACATCGTATGGTCACTGGAGCTAGAATCGTTCATATTGACTAAGTTGACAAAGCCCTCCGTCCCCGTCAACTTAGTAGGCCCACAAGTCAGCCTCCCACTATGGTGGTTCCCAGCTAGCAGGGGGGTATTCATTTTTTTGTGTGTTGACCATGCCGCGCCGAGCGCATCCAAGGTGGTGGACGACGGCGAGGCTCCGGACAGCAACGAGCCGGAGATGGGAAGATGCGGGAGTGGAGTCGCAGACGGAGAGGTGTACGAGGGTTAACTGGTTCTGGTGCGGTGTGGTTCGGCAGTCGGTGGAGAAGAACATGAGGTGTGGAGGGCTGGAGGGATGGCCTGGCCGGCGGTGGGGTAGCGCTTCATAGCGAAGCGTGCTAAGTAGAGCTGCTAGCAGCAGGAGGCGGGAGCAGGTGTTCTCGGCGGCGCTGGAGGAAGAAGACGAGAGATTGAAGATGGATGCCGGTCGTTGGATGTAAATCCAATGACTAACGATGTCAGAATCATTTGTTGACTAAGTTGACAACGACTTGCGTTGGCTTCGACCTATTGGCCCACATTTCAGCCTCCAAAAATGTGGCACATATTCAACCCATTTTTTCAGAATTTACAGTCAATTTGATCTTTTTTTTAGAATTACAGTCCATTTGCTGGGCTGGGTGAACAAATAATGTAGCGTCCATGCGGCCCATTTATTTTTTTCCTAAAAAATTACAGGCCAGTTCCACTTTCTCGAAATATACGATTTTGCCGGGCTGATTCTAGTTATAATGTTGGGTTGGGCGCAACAATGTTATCAAAAAATTAACAGGGGCTGAGCATTTTGTTATAAATATATTTAAATAATAAGTGATTTATTATTACATTGGTCCTTAAATCTTACCAAGCTTTTGTACACAATCACCAGGATTTTCGTTGCCTTAATGTAAAAAAATCCAAGATTTTATTGTTAAGAAATTATTTTTATAAGTTAATAAGATGTGGGATATTGTTTTCTTATATATGTAGGTATCTATTAAATATATGATGACAATAACAATAATATACAATAACATATAAATAATTTAAATATATATAATATAGTTAGAAGGGAAACATAAGTTGGACCAGGCGTTCCTATTCTTATATAGAAAAATAGAACAGACCTCTGCGTTTTCTTCAAAAAAAATACATAAGTTGGGCTACCGATGTTTCAGGAAAAATAAAACCTCGGATGGGAGGTCCATAGGTCGGTCGACACATGACGGCCTCAAGAAAATACAAACCAACATGTCGTGGGCTTCGCATGTTAAAAAACAAAGCCTAGACGGGGCAGCCCACAACCCAGTTGATACTTGCTGCCCCAGTGATAAGAAATGATACCTGCCAGCTCCCCGGCTTCGTTGTAAATTTATCTCCTTTAGTAACTACGTTGAAGCACCTAAAAAATGTAACTATGTTGACAAACCCATGGGCCCCAACGTCAGTATAGCATTAGGAGGAAGTATTTTTTCAATGAGGCACTTGCTTGCGTACGGCCATAGACCTGGTCGGTCCCGACTATCCGCTTCTCCACGTACAGTCCTCTCCAGATTCCTCTTGTTTGTTCAGCATGTTCACAACGGCAGACAGCGGCGCCGCGATGAGCGCACAAAGGTGCAGGACGAGATCGGACCACCTAAGGCAGTGCCTTATTTGTACCGAAACTACTGAACTAGCCCAGTGGCCAAGTGACACTACCCGACCGTTGTTCCGCCCGGGTTCGATTCCACCTGATGCAGGGAAAATATCTCCATTTTTTTACCTCTACCAGTATTGACATGTGGGTTCCCATTGTCATCTACGCACACCACATCCAACACTTGCCAAAACTTCGTCCCTCGTTTTCTCTGTTTTTCGCACACTCGACATTGTGTGGGCATTTTGAAAATAGTATATCTTTTTGACTGTGCATCATATGAAGATGTGCTATGCATGAATGTTGATCAGCATGATGTTAACTAACTGGTAGTTCCATTTTCGACCATGAATAAAACTTCCAACATGATATTATCCCTGTTTGAAAAGGCCGTGTTAATATAAATGCTCTGCCTATGAAAGTTGCAGTTTCTTATCTGAAATTGAACTTGCAGTTTCTTATCTGAAACTGAAACTTGCAATTTCTTCTCTGAGAATCACATTGTCTGCACTTTTATACTCCTATAAAACTACATTTTTAAGTGCTAAAAATAGATCTCTAGAATTCATAAAATACTTCGTATGCTCAATACTGCAAATCTGAAATTCAAAAGACATTCATATTTTAAAGTACTCTCAAAATACACAACACAAAACACAATTCACAACCTGCAAATACTGACAACCCTAAGCTCCTCCTGACAATTCACAACCTGCCCGACTATTGGGCTGGGGGGGGCAGTTCCCTCCTATTCCTCGGCGGCAGACAACCACCCCGTGAGACGATGTGAATGGCGAGGGAGAGGATGGCGGGAAAGCGTCATCGGGCCAACTGCTTTTCTCCTCTTGCAGTTGGGTTCGGTCGATGAAGACTCCACCGGCTTGCTCTGGCACGGTGATACGTCTCCAACGTATCTATAATTTATGAAGTATTCATGCTGTTATTTTATCATTCTTGCATGTTTTACAACCATTTTATAACAACTTCATATCATTTTTTGGGACTAACCTATTGACCCAGTGCCCCGTGCCAGTTGCTGTTTTTTGCTTGTTTTTTACATATCAGGAAATCAATACCAAACGGAGTCCAAACGCAACGAAACTCCACGGAAATTTTTTATGGACCAGAAGGAAACCAATGGGCTAGAGCTGCACCTGGGGGGTACCCCGAAGGGGGCACAACCCATCAGGGCGCGCCAGGCCCCCCTAGCGCGCCCAGGTGGGTTGTGCCCACCTCGATGGCCTCCCGCACCCCCTCTTTGCACTATAAATTCCCAAATATTTCGAAACCCATTAGGGTTAACCTAGATCAGAAGTTCCGCCGCCGCAAGGTCTCTGTATCCACGAAAACCAATCTAGACCCCGTTCCAGGACCCTGCCGGAGGGGGGAATCATCTCCGGTGGCCATCTTCACATCCCAGCGGCCACCACGATGAGGAGGGAGTAGTCCACCCTCGAGGTTGAGGGTTTGTACGAGTAGCTATGTGTTTGATATCTCTCTCTCTCTCTCGTGATCTACATCATGGGCTTTGTTAATATAGTTGGATCATATGATGTTTCTCCCCTCTATATTCTTGTTATGATGAATTGAATCTTTACCCTTCAAAGTTTTGTCTTGTCGGATTGAATATTCAGAGATGAGAACACATGATATATGTCTTGCAATATGAATACTTGAGGTGACAATGAGGTATCCTATTGATTCACTTGATATGTGTTATGGCATTCAACTCGCGGATTCCCGCGGTGATATTGGGGTAATCTATGCATAGGGGTTGATGCACGTTTTTCTCCGACGGAAACTTTGGGGTCTTTTTATAGTTCTTTGTGTGGATTGAGTATTATGAATATGAATTTGCTTTGGTGTTATTCTAGTACGAACTCTAGGATAGATCGAACGGAAAATTAGCTTTGTGTTATTTTAGTACAAACTCTTGAATGGATCGAACAGAAAGAATAGCTTTGAGGTAGTTTCGTGCCTTACAAACAATTCCTATCTTTTGTTCTCCGCTAATAGGAACTCGGGAGTGATTCTTTGTTGCACTTTGAGGGATAATCATATGATCCAACTATGTTAGCATTGTTGAGAGGTTGCACTAGCGAAAGTACAGACCCTAGGCCTCATTTTTAAGCATGCAATACCGTTTTTGTGCCCATTTACTATTTGCCACCTTGCTATTTTTATTTATTCAGATTATAAAAATATATTTCTACCATCAATATTACACTTTTATCACCATCTCTTCGCCGAACTAGTGCACCTATACATTTTTCCATTGTATTGGGTGTGTTGGGGACACAAGAGACTTCTTGTATTTGGTTGTAGGGTCGTTTGAGAGAGACCATCTTCATCCTACACCTCCCACGGATTGATAAACCTTAGGTCATCCACTTGAGGGAAAATTGCTACTGTCCTACAAAACTCCGCGCTTGGAGGCCCAACACGTGTCTACAAGAATAAAGTTGCGTAGTAGACATCAAGCTCTTTTCTGGCGCCGTTGCCAGGGAGGTGAGTGCTTGAAGGTATATCTTTAGATATTGCAAGTGAATCTCTTAGTTTCTTGTTTATCACTAGTTTGGTTTATAAAAGAAAACTAAAAAAATGGAATTTGGGTTGCATTATATTATTGATCATCGTTATAATATCTTTCTTGAAAATAATGGTTCAGAAAATTGTGCTCAATTGTTAGAAGAAGAATTCAGTAAAATGCTTGGCACAAAATATTTGAATGATGAGCATGATTGCAATGTCATGTCACTTTTTGCGGAGTGAATTGGGAGTGCCTTTGCACACCAAAAAGGGAAGATAGATTTTTCAAGAAGCATAAATATTTAGAAACGAAAAAGTTGCAAGAGAGGCTAGATGATTGTGCTGAAAGATGTAATTTTTTCGCCATCCGTGTGAACTTTGCAATGAACATGGTCATTTAAATCTCTAATGCAAATTATTTCATGATCAAATCGTGTCCAAAAATTGTGATAACTTGATTACCCTTGAGCATCATAAAGAGCTTAGTCTTATTTTGGGGTATGAAGAAATCAGACGTATAACTAAGGGTTTTCCAAACCCCAAGAGGTTTCTTGATTTTTATCTAGAAGAAATTTATATGTTTTGTGCGGTAAATTGCATTGAGAATCCTTATATTGGCAACTATCTAAATTCAAGAAAAAAAATAGAATATGAAGAGAGTACTAATGAAAGGGAAAATATTTCCCAAAACCCTCCTAGTGTTTATTATGATGAATCAGGTAACGAGGAGGAGCTTCCTATCCAACCAATCTCATCAATAAGAAGCTTGAAAAGATTAATTAAACCCACACATGATGTGGTGAAGAAGAAGAAAAGAAGAAAGAAGAGAGGTAAAAAGGTATCTCTCCCAAATAATGTTGCTCCTATTATTGTTGTGCCTCATGAAGATGAATCAAAAATAATTGTGGAAGATGATGCACTTGATGATGATTTTTCTATGCCTATTGCTTGTTATGATGATTATGATTGGGAAGATAATGATACTTCTTATAATATTGGAAATCTTTTTGGCACCAACTTGGGAAATTATGATGATAGCAATTGTTATACCGTTGGTGCTATTCATACTATTAATGATGAGAGTGATTATGCTTATGATATGTCAAGCCACAAGCTTGGGGATGCTATGTTTGATGAGGATTACATGTTTGAGAATTTATTTGCTGCAATTAATGTTTGTACCAAGCTTGGGGAGGCTATGTTTAATGAAGATGATCTTTTTAGTCCCCCTACTTTGGTTGATCAAACTTATTTTGATGATAGCATGCCTCCTATTTATGATGATTGCATTGATAAAAGTGGGTTTGGAAGAGTGTCAACTCTAGGTAGTAGTGATCCCACTATTTTGGAGGGTGTTGAATCTAATTACAATATTGATGAAAGTGGATTTGGAGAGGTCATGACTTTATTTAGTGATACATCCACTATTTTGGAAGAGGTTTCAACTGACTATGGCAATAAAGTTGCTTTGTATGATGATTATTGTGATGACATGTATGCCATAGAGAGTAATGAATTTTCTATGCTAATGTATCATGAAAAGAATGCTTTATGTAATGGTTATATTGATGAATCTATTCATGATTCTACTGAAAATTATTATGAGAGAGGAACTTATGATGCATGATGTTCTCTTTGTGTTTCAATTCTTATCTTTTATGCGAGCATCATTGAATCATCATGCCTAGCTTAAAAGGCATTAAAGAAAAGTGCTTGTTGGGAGACAACCCAACACTTTTACCTACTTTTTTTGTGTGTTCACATGATTATGATACTGTATTGATCATGTTTTCTTGCTTTTTTTTCAATAAAGTGCCAAGTAAAGCCTTTGGGATCATGTTGGGTGATAGTTGATTTGACCCTGCTGAAAAACAGAAATTTTTGCGCTCACGAAAACAAGTCTCATTTTTAACAGAAGCATGATTTTGAGTTGATTATTTTTGCAGGAGTTTAATATACAAATTTGTCACGTGGTCCAATTTTTTTCATAATTTTTGGAGTAGCAGAAGTATGGTTTGAGTACAGATTACTACAGACTGTTCTGTTTTTGACAGATTCTGTTTTCAATGCATAGTTTGCTTGTTTCCTAGTTTCTATGGCTTATATTGCTCAATATAAATTGTGGAAATGATATGATACAGTAGGAATTGTGTGATAACAATTATGAATCTTGTCTTTGACAGTACCAAAGTGAAATGGTTTACTCTTTATCATACTAACCTATCTCACAAAGTTCCGTTAAGTTTTGTGTGATTGAAGTTTTCAAGTTTTGGGTGAGATATCGATATGAGGAGAATAAGGAGTGACAAGACCCTAAGCTTGGGGATGCCCAAGGCACCCCAAGTTAATATCCAAGGAATATCCAAGCAACTAAGCTTGGGGATGCCCCGGAAGGCATCCCCTCTTTCGTCTCCAACATTATCGGTAACCTCATTCGGAGCTATGTTTTCATTCTTCACATGATATGAGTTTTGCTTGGAGCATCGATTTATTTTGTTAGGATTTTCTTTTTTTATTTATAATAATTTTCTGCAACTTTTATTTCAATGAAAGTGGCTTTGATAGCCTTTACTATGCTTATTTTACAAGTCTACATGTTGTTGTTTAAAAACAGAAAGTTTACCGCTGTTGCAAAAATTCTCTAAAAAAGTCAGAATGTGATAAAATGTTGAAACTTTTTGCATAATAAGCTCTGATAAATTTTCTACAGTGTGGTAGAATTTCATAATGTTTGGAGTTGAATAAGTATTGATACTCTTGCAATATTTACAGACTGTACTGTTTTGGCAGATTGCTATTATGTTTGCATTGTTTGCATATGTTTGCTTGTTTAATTATTCTATTTGAGGATAGGAGTATTAAATATGCAGAGGCATTTAGTATGCAATGTTGAATAATAATTTTGTTGATTTGCTACAGTAGAGTATGATAAGGTTTTTGCATTGGTTTATACTTACTTATCTCACGAGTTCGTGTTGAGTTTTGTGTGGATGAAGCTTTTGAGATTTAGGAAAACCGTGATATAAAAGGAATTAAGGAGACACAAAAGCTCAAGCTTGGGGATGCCCATGGATCCCAAGATAATATTTAAAGAAGTCTCAAGCATCTAAGCTTGGGGATGCCCCCCCACCTTTCTTCTTCAACAATTATCGGTTAGTATCGGTTGAGCCTAAGTTTTTGCTTCTTCACATGATGTGTGCTATCCTTGAAATGTTATTTTGTTTTGTTTTGCTTGCTGTTTTAATAAATTACTTAGATCTGAAAGTTTTTAATAAGAGAGAGTCCTCAAATAGCTACCTATTTATTTAACTACTCGCATGATCTTCACTTATATCTTTTTGGAGTAGTTTTTCATTTACTCTTGTCTTTACTTATACCCTATGAGTAAATTGTTGAATAAATTGAATGTCATGAAGTTGAAATCATATCATGCCTAGTGGTAGCTTCACATTTGGGTTTATAAAGTGAAATCTTTTGAGGCTTGACAATCACAATATTGGTCATACAAGCAATTCATGAATAATTAGTATAAGGAAGAGAACTTTCACATGCAAATACACTATCTTGGAAATCTTTTGTGATTGTGAGCCCCCATCAAAATTTATATGCCAAAATTGTTGACATTGGACAAGGAAGACAACGTAATCATTTATGTTTGCTCATATTCACATAGAAGTCATATTGTCATAGATCCTTTAACATGTGGTGCTTGCCCCCCATATTTTCTAGCCAAAAATTCCGCACCAAGTAGAGATACTACTTGTGCATCCAAAAACCCTTAAACCCAAATTTTATTTTCAAGAGTCCACCATACCTACCTATATGCGGTATTTCCGTGCCGTTCTAAGCAAATTTGTACGTGCCATCTCTAATTTTCAAAAATAAATTTCTCTTTTGTGTGCTCGTACCGCTCGCGAGGCGGTGAGGGGTGGCCAATATTTTCCATGCTAGATGTGTTATTCTCACGGTGAGTGTTTATTCACTTGTCATTGCACGAGAGTAAGGCAAAGGTTTTAGGGATGCCCAGTCCCGAAATGAAAAATGAATTTACTTTATGTTGTCAAATAATAAATTCCTTCGAAAGTGTTGGTATGGAGGGCACCCGTGGATACGGCTAGCCATGGAAAGTGAAAGTATGGTGGAAAAAGGAATACACTTTATTTTCTGTTTCGGAACCTCCTATGATATATCTAGCATGGAAAGTGTTGGGAGCTCTAAGTCGTTTTCATTGGTGAGAAAAGTATACCTCTCAAAATGTTTTTATCTCTCAATTTTCGCTTTCAGCTCTCGCACCTCTACAAATCCCTACTTCCCTCTATGAAGGGCCTATCTTTTACTTTTATGTATTTACTTTCATGAAGAGTCAAAGTTATTCTCTCTATTCCTTTTTATTTTTCTCTTTTGGCAAGCATCATATGGTGAGGAAATATCTTGGCACATATGTCCGATTGAATATGGGTAGCATGAGTTATTATTGTTGACATCACCCTTGAGGTGAATACGTTGGGAGGCAAAACAATAAGCCCCTATCTTTCTATGTGTCCGATTGAAACGTTTTGCTCATGTGTATGTGGTGAGTGTTAGCAATCATAGAAGACTATAAGATGGTTGAGTATGTGGAGCTCTTACTTAAACTCCGTTGAATATGTTGAATTGCAATTGCTTGGTGACTAAGAACATAGGTTGTTGGGTTTCAAGAGAGTTCATTGTTTAAACCTTAACATGTGAATTGGTTGCCACTACAACATGAGCAATTTTATGAGAAAGAATTGCTGTTACGATGCTAGAAAAAGTGATTGAAATTGTCATTGATCAAACTTTTGCACTTTGCTACATTCACACTTCATAAATTATTTCTTTTATCATTTACCTACTCGAGGACGAGTAGGAATTAAGCTTGGGGAGGCTGATACGTCTCCAACATATCTATAATTTATGAAGTATTCATGCTGTTGTTTTGTCATTCTTGGATGTTTTACAACCATTTTATAGCAACGTTATATCATTTTTTGGAACTAACCTATTGACCCAGTGCCCAGTGCCGGTTGCTGTTTTTTGCTTGTTTTTTACATCGTAGGAAATCAATACCAAACGGAGTCCAAACGCAACGAAACTCCACGGAGATTTTTTATGGACCAGAAGGAAACCAATGGGCTAGAGCTGCACCTGGGGGGTGCCCCGAGGGGGCACAACCCACCAGGGCGCGCCAGGCCCCCTGGCGCGCCCAGGTGGGTTGTGCCCACCTCGGTGGCCTCCCGCACCCCCTCTTTGCACTATAAATTCCCAAATATTCTGAAACCCATTGGGGTTAACCTAGATCAGAAGTTCCACCGTTGCAAGGTCTCTGTATCCACGAAAACCAATCTAGACCCTGTTCCGGCACCCCGCCGAAGGGGGGAATCATCTCCGGTGCCCATCTTCGTCATCCCGGCGACCACCACGATGAGGAGGGAGTATTCCACCCTCGAGGTTGAGGGTTTGTACCAGTAGCTATGTGTTTGATCTCTCTCTCTCTCTCGTGATCTACATCATGGGCTTTGTTAATATAGTCGGATCATATGATGTTTCTCCCCTCTATATTCTTGTTATGATGAATTGAATCTTTACCCTTCAAAGTTTTGTCTTGTCGGATTGAATATTCAGAGATGAGAACACATGATATATGTCTTGCAATATGAATACTTTAGGTGACAATGAGGTATCCTATTGATTCACTTGATATGTGTTATGGCATTCAACTCGCGGATTCCCGCGGTGATATTGGGGTAATCTATGCATAGGGGTTGATGCACGTTTTTCTCCGACGGAAACTTTGGGGTCTCTTTATGGTTCTTTGTGTGGATTGAGTATTATGAATATGAATTTGCTTTGGTGTTATTCTAGTACGAACTCTAGGATAGATCGAATGGAAAAAATAGCTTTGTGTTATTTTAGTATGAACTCTTGAATAGATCGAACGGAAAGAATAGCTTTGAGGTAGTTTCGTGACCTACAAACAATTCCTATCTTTTGTTCTCCGCTAATAGGAACTCGGGAGTGATTCTTTATTGCACTTTGAGGGATAATCATATGATCCAACTATGTTAGCATTGTTGAGAGGTTGCACTAGCGAAAGTACGGACCCTAGGCCTCATTTTAAAGCATTGCAATACCGTTTTTGTGCCCGTTTACTATTTGCCACCTTGCTGTTTTTATTTATTCAGATTATAAAAATATATATCTACCATCAATATTACACTTTTATCATCATCTCTTCGCCGAACTAGTGCACCTATACAATTTGCCATTGTATTGGGTGTGTTGGGGACACAAGAGATTTCTTGTATTTGGTTGCAGGGTCGTTTGAGAGAGACCATCGTCATCCTACACCTCCCACGGATTGATAAACCTTAGGCCATCCACTTGAGGGAAAATTGCTACCGTCCTACAAAACTCTGCGCTTGGAGGCCCAACACGTGTCTACAAGAATAAAGTTGCGTAGTAGACATCACACGACACCCTCACAAACAGCACCGTGTAGATGCTCGATCCTTCAATCTCTGGTGGATACTCCATCTGGGATCGATACTCCCACCACCGCTGCCTCACGATCGGATTCGGTGAATCTATTTGCTCCATGGCCCAGAGGAGCAGCTCTATGTACTCCGACGCGACTCGCTTCGGGAGTATCGCCGCCTTTTCGCTCTGTTGCAGATATTTGTCCATGGATATTGCTGTCGCTGCTAGTTGGTCCTTGTTGTCAAACCAAGACTGTATCTCCAACATCCTGGCTAGCTTCACAGGGTCGCCGTCTGCGATCCTCATGTATCGGTTGTACTCCTCCATTGATCTACTTCTCCACAGCACCTTCACTCGCCGGCGATGGTTTCTTGAATGGAAGAGGAGAGGAGCGACGCTGGTTTTGGATTAGAATGAGAGAGGAGCGGCGTTGGTTTTGGATTAGAACGGAAGAGGAGCGGCGCTGGTTTTGGATTAGAACGGGAGAGGAGCGGCGCTGGATTTAGATTGGAACAGGAGAGGAGTGGCGGTGGTTTAAGAGGAGAGGAGCGGCGCTGGTCTTGGAAGTATTTTTTTTGTTTTGCGTATTTTGGGTCAAAGTTTGACCACGTACTGTATTTGACAAGCAAAATGTGAATGCATGTCACAAAAAATTTGTCGGGTGGTTGGTGCGACATATGCCAAGGGATGGCTTATCATTGTGGGAGCCAATAAAACGTCGCCGGTGCCTGGAAACGGGATGAGGCGAAGACATGCACGCCGGCGGATCTTACCCAGGTTCGGGGCTCTCCGAGGAGATAACACCCCTAGTCCTGCTCTACGGGGTCTCCGCATGATCACTAGATCGATGAAAGGTAGCTACAATCGCTCCTAGAGCTGTTGAGATCAAGGGAGAAGAAGAACAAGGCTAGCTCTTGCTTCTCTCTATCTATGGTGTGTGTGTGTGTGCTATGCTTAGAAGAGGACTATGCTCAGAGGCCAACCCTTTGCATGGGTGCTCCGAGGGGTTTATATAGGCCTACCCCCCGGGGGTACAATGGTAATCCGGCTGGGCTCTGGTCCCAGCCGTCAGTGTCTACGCTCGCTGGCTTCTCCGCCGGCTGCTGGGTCCCGCCGGCTGGTGGGTCCCGCTGGCTGCCGGCTACTTGGTCGACAGGCCGGCCCCACCGCCTAGGGTCTTGTCGGCGGCTGCTTACTGTAGCCGCGCCTCTGATGACGAGGGCTTTGTCGAGGTAAGCGTGGCTACAGTGGGCCGCCTCGGGGGCTCTCACTGTAGCCTTACCTCGTCTTGTCTCCTTAATGGGGCTCCTGCTTCGAGGAAGGGAGTAGCCGGCTTCTGGAGGCCGGCTACGCTCTTGGCCGACTGGGAAAGGCCGGGCCGCCTTCACGCCTCTCTCTGGCTGAAGGGGCCCGCCGCCCGCGGGCCGTACGGGAGTCGGTCGTGGGTGACGTCGAGGCCAGCATGGCTACAGTGCCGAGCCGCACGGGAGACGGCCGTCCCGTACGGCCTCCTATAGCCATGCCCGCCTCGGGCTTTGGGGGTAGTGGGCCGCACTGTGGCCACACCCTGTCGTGTCGCCGTTATGTGGGAACAGCTTTGGTGGTTATGGTCTCGGCCGGCTCCTAGGAGTCGGCGTCCTTCTTGGCCGGCTTCTTGGAGTCGGCCACCCCGTAGTCGTCCTGGGGAGGAGTTGGTGAGGCTGGGTCGCCTTCCGGGAGTCGGCTTCAGAGGTAGCCGGCCAGGGAAGGCGGCCCAATGCTCGGAGTGCTTGGAGGCCCGAAGGCCTGATAATTTTTTCAGAAGAACCAGGGGCAGTCGGTTAGGCTACCCATGGCCATTTACTCCGACAGTAGTCCCCGGAGCTGATTGGGCTTCGAGGTGGAGTGGGGGTTGAGAAGCTCGATCAGCTTCCTATCGTGACAAGCCGGCAGCTGGGAGCCGGCCTTGGTCAGGCGCGCCGCCTGAGTCAAAATCTTCTGGAGTCGGAGGGCGGGAGCCCGCTGGCACGTGCACCGGGCCGCGGGCCGGCCACGGGCCGTCGGCGAACCACGTGGCCGGAAAGCCTGCCAGCCCACGCGCGTGACGGGACGTCGCCGCAGGGAGGGGGCCCGCCACGTCCGCGCCCCGGCCCAGGCGCGGATCCTTTGTGTCCCGAAACCGCCCGCATGTTCCGTGCGGCAGTTTTGGCTCGCATTTATGCGCAATAATCGCGAGACGTGGGGGGAGTGGGCGTAGTTAATCCCACGTCCCCCCCCACGTCCGGCCTCTTCGGCCTCGTGAGGCTATAAGTATGGGGAGGTGGAGGGCGGCAAGCCCTCGCACGCTCCTCCTACTTCCACCGTCTTCTTCCTCTTGCCAGTTCTTGCGACAACGCCTCGCCGCCGCGCTCTTCCACCGCAAGCTCCTCCTCCGTCGTGCTAGCTTTCGCCATGCCTCCCACCGTTGAGCAGCTTGGCGGGGATTGGGACGGCTCCAACGTCCATGACGACCACGTCGACTTCCTCCGCGACACGCGGCGGCTGCCCAGCGCGAACAAAGTGGAGGTCCGCCTCGCGCCGGCGAAGGAAATCTCGCCGAGGCCGCAGGAGGGCGAGCGGGTGGTCTTCCGCTCGCACTTCTTGCGCGGCTTCGGCCTGCCAGTGAGCGCCTTCTTCCGCTCCTGGCTCGAATTCTATCAGCTCCATCCGCACCATCTCACCCCCAACGCGGTGGTGCTGCTGTCCGCCTTCGTCACCCTGTGTGAGGGCTATCTCGGCGTCCTCCCCACCCTTGAGCTCTGGGGGGAGTTCTTCCAGTCGAAGCTGGGCACGCGCATTAAGGGCGTGCCGGCTCATACTGGCGCCTTCATCGCGTCGCGGAGATCGGCTGCCGACAACCCCTTCCCCGTCATCACGCTGATCCAATCGGTGAAGAAGTGGCAGAAGTCGTACTTCTACGTGCGGAACATCGCTCCACGGGGCGACTACATCAACCTGCCGGCTTACGTAGCCGGCCCACCGGCGGGCAGGCTGCCCCAGTGGTCCTTCCGGGCTGTGACGCTGTCGCCGGCGGGAAACGCCGCCATCGCCCGACTGCGGGTGATGGTCCAGTCGGAAGGCCTGATGGGGCCCGACCTTCTGGCCGCGTTCGTCACGCGCCGGGTTCTTCCGCTCCAGAGCCGGCCTCATCTGATCTGTCAGATGAGCGGCCAGCTCGATCCGAGCCGAATGTGCACCAAGGAGATGCCGCGCGAGGAGGTCGCCTACATGGTGAACTACCTTGCGAACTGCAAACTCACCGAAGAGTGGCAGTTCGACAAGGAGCCGTATAGCCGAGCCAATCCGCCGCCTACGGTATGCTCTCCCTGTGTCTTTTTCTCTCTCTCTCAGCCTTGTTGCCGAGCATCTCTTGGCCGACTCTGACTTAGTCGGCTTGTTCTTCGACAGAGCCCTCTGCTTCGGCCGGCCGGTGGGTCAGACGCGGAGCGCCGCTTTGTCCCCGACCGGACCAAACATGACCTGGAGGACCCCGACCTGGGGGCGGTCCATATGGACGACGACGTCGAGCCGGGCGGAGGCCAAGCCGGCGGCGAAACAGGCGGCTCCGGGTTCACTGCCACCTTTGACGACTGGCCGGACGACGATGAAGCCAAAGCCGTCCCGCGCCGCCAGCCGACATCTGGACGCGGCGCGGGCTCCTCCGTCGCACAGCCTGCTCGGGGTGGAGGTCAGAAGCGTCGCGCCGCCCAGGGCTTGTTCGGCAGCCGAACGAAGAAACCCAGAGGCGGGGCGGCAGCCACCACGCGGGAGGAGGCGGCCGCGAAGGCGGCTCGTTTCCGCAAGGTGGTGAAGCAACCGCAGACCGTGTCGGCGTAAGTCCGAATCTTTCTTTGTGTACTCTCTTTCTTTCTTTTCTTTGGTGGTTCTTGAAACCTTTGTCTTTTTCTTCAACGATCAGAGCTCCGTTGTCACTTGAGCGGGCGGCTGCCGGCTCCATCGTCGAGTCGCCAAGGGGCTCTGGGAGCACCACCCGCCGCGTGGACACCCGCGCCGACCTCCAGGAGGCGACGGAAAGGAACGCGCGGGAGGCGCGGGAGGAGCAGGAGGCACGGGAGGCGCGGGAGGAGCAGGAGGCACGGGAGGCGGCCGCCGCCCAGGCGGCACGGGAGGAGGAGGCGGCGAAGGCACTCGCCGAGGCCGCAGCCAGGGCCCAGGCTGAGGCTGAGGCCGCGGCGGCGGCGGGGGAGGTTTTGATGGTCACCCCGCTACGCGTCATGGCGCCTGGAGACATGGAACCCTCGCTAGGGGGAGCCAGCGGCGACCAGCCGGGGCTGGGGGGAAGCGGCGACGACGTCATCATCTTGGAGAAGGCGCCGGAGCCGACCCCGCCAACTGGGGCGGCCCAAGGCGGCCAGCCTGATCCGCCGCCTGCACAGTCGACGGAGGGCGAGCCGGCCGCGGGGGCTGAGGTGGCGGTCCGGGTGCCGCCGAGCCGGCGCACGGGGAAGGCCGCGTCGGAGCCACAGAAGGCCGCGTCGGAGCCACAGCCGGCCGTGGGCTCCAGCTCGTCGGCCCGGGACGCGGAGGCGGCCAGCGCTACCTCGGGTGGACGCCAGGCGGAGGGACAGTCGTAGTGAACGTGGCTGCACAAGACGTCCGGACCCGGCTCCAAAGCCAAGCCGCTGCGCTGAGGCAGTTCACCGATGAGTTCCTCGCAACGCGGGCGGCCATCCGGGTTAGTACTCCCGTCTTGTTTCTTCTTGACTTTGCTTTTTTCTTGATCTTGATTTCTTCCGTGGGGGCGCGTCAGCGCACCCACTAGGTGTAGTCCCCGAGTTCCGAGCCGGCTGCTGAGCAGGCGGCTTGGAACTTCTTGGTGGATTTGCCTTTGCTATTTTTGTTCTCACTTCAGTCTTCTGTCCATCATGCAGGACTACCACAACCTTCGAGCGGCCGCCTTCAACTCCCAGGCTCGGGAGCTGACTCAGAAGACCGCCGATCTTACTGAGAGCCGAGGTACGTGGTTTATTCATTATCTCATGTGGGGGCGCGTCAGCGCACCCACTGGGTGTAGTCCCCGAGATTCGGGCCGACTGCTGAGCAGTCGGGTCGGATCTTCCTTGACGATTTCTTACTGTTCTTCTTCTTCTTCCGACTTTGCAGTGGCCAACGCCAGTCTGAGGGCACAGCTGGGGGAGTCCCAGACTGCTCTTCGTGCCAAGGATGCCGAGCTCGCCGCCTTGGTGCAGGAGCGCGACCGCCTGGCCAAGAAGTTGGCCGACCAGGAAGAAAGCCACAAGGCGGCACTGAAGGCGGCGCAGGACTGCGAAGCCACTCTCTAGGCCGAGTTCGAGACGGAGGCGGCCGGCTGGGCTGAGGCCAGGCAGACTCTGGTCTCTGGCTATGGCCAGATCGAAGATCTGGTTGACGGTAAGCCGCCTACCCCTTCGTCCTTTCTTGCCGTCTGCCACTTTGGCTCGTTTTTTCTGATTTTGGTGTTCTTTCTTCCTTTCTTCTTCTTTCTTGCGCAGAGTATTTCCCTGGCTATTCTACTGCCGCCAACCAGACCATCGAGGCCCGTCGCCAGGCGCGGAGGCAAGCCGGCTTTGAAATCTCGCCAACCGCCGGCCGCTCGCTGGAGGAACAGCTCCTGGCGATCCAGGCTCGCATCCAGCCGGCTCACCGGCTGCTCCGCCGGCTTTAGCGTGCCGGGGCGCAGGTCTTGGCCGCCCTCTGGCCCGGCCAAGTGGTCCCTCGCACCCCCAGTCGGACCGCCGACTGGCTGGAGGTGGCAGTCGGCCGCTTCGAGGCTTGGAAGGCGTCGGCGGCTCGCTCCGGTGCCAGGCGGGCGCTTGAGTTCGTCAAGGCCTGGTATCCCGGCCTGAGCCTGGACCAGCTGGCTACCTGGCGGCAGCAAGCCGACACGGAGCTGGAGCCGGCGCGGCCGGCCATCATTCGGCGGGCTTCGGCGATCCCCGACTACACCGACACCAGCGTCTTCGCCCCCGAGGTGGACGACAATGGAGTCGCCCAGCCGGAAGAGTGGTTCGGGCTGGACCCGGCGTACGGTGAGGACTCGGCGGAGGAGATCGACTCCAGCGATGAGGGCGAAGAGGAGGAGGAGGAGGGTGAAGACGCTGAGCCGGCTGGTGGAGTAGCCGGCCAGCCTCAGTCTGACCGCGCCTCCAGCACTACGTCGCGCGCCTCCACGCCTCCTGCCGCAGGTGGTGGTCAAGCCGGGGCCCGCTAGTTGGCCACTCCTTCAGCCGGCGAGGCTGCCTTCACCGACCAGCTCGGCCTCCATGTCGCGCCCTAGTCTGCCGTCTTTTGCTTTTCCTGTCTTGTTACTCTTTAGAACAATGTTTGGTTAAATTCGCACAATTCCACCCACTGGGTGTATTCGAACTTATGTCTGTTGCCGGCCTGTTGGCGGCTTTATGTATATATATGACTTATGCATTTGGCCTTTCCTTGTACTTTTTGCTTTTTGTCCTTCTGCTTTTTCCTTTGCCGCCCTGCCTTGGTTGCCGCCTCCCCAGTCAAACAGTTGCTCTGCAATCTGTAGCCGGGGGAGTGCCTGGCCGATTGGGGAGGGGGAAGTACTTTAGCTCTGCTAGACTAAAGCTAAGTTTTTTAGGAAGCCGGCCAGCCGGCTGCTCTGGTAGCCGGCAGGCATGTTTGGAGGCCGTCTCTTAGCTATATAGGTTCGTTGTTCCTTAGCTGTTTTTCGTGTGGGCGTCCTTTCTGTCTTTCCTCTTGCTAGTCGGACAGTCAGTTCTTTGAGCTGCGACTTTCAACAAGAGAGGACTCGGGAGCCGGCGCACTACTTTTCTGACTTTAGGAAAAACTTTCGATATAGCTCAAGGCGGCCAGTCCCCGGGCCGACTAGTCGAACCCGGTGCCGGACAAAAATTCAAAATGTAATAATACATTCATGGATATGACACTCGTCATTCATAGATAAATAAAAGGCAGTCCCCGAGTACTATTCGGGGGGCCTGTTGGTTTGTACTTAATACAAAAGGGGAGCGTGATACATACTGCTTTTCAGCTGTAAAATCGTCTTAGGAGGTTTGCGTTCCATGGTCGCTCCGATCCTTGCCGGAGTCGTCTCTCTTGCGTGCTCTTGGTTTTTGCGCGTCGATCAAGTAGTAGGAGTCGTTGCCGAGTGCCTTGCTGACGACGAAGGGGCCTTCCCAAGGGGCCGAGAGCTTGTGCTGGCCGGCTGTTCGCTGGATTAGCCGGAGCACAAGGTCGCCCTCTTGGAAGGATCTTGGCTTGACCTTGCGGTTGTAGTAGCGGCGCAGCCCTTGCTGGTAGATGGCGGACCGGCTGAGGGCTAACAGCCGGCCTTCTTCCAGTAGGTCGACGCCGTCTTCTCTTGCTTCTTTGGCTTCCTCCTCCGTGTACATGGTGATCCGAGGCGAGTCGAACTCGATGTCTGTTGGGATGACAGCCTCGGCACCGTACACAAGGAAGAATGGAGTGAAGCCGGTTGACTTGTTGGGTGTAGTGCGCAGACTCCAGAGGACAGCCGGCAGCTCTTCGAGCCAGCAGCCGGCCGATCGCTCCAGTGGTACAACCAGTCAGGGCTTGATGCCGGAGAGGATGAGTCCATTTGCTCGCTCGACCTGGGCGTTTGACTGCGGGTGGGCAACGGACGCTAAGTCCAGTCGAATGCCCTGCGTCGCGCAGAAACATGCCAGTGCTCCTTTGGCGAAGTTTGTGCCGTTGTCGGTGATGATGTTGTGCGGCACGCCGTACCGAGTAGTGATGTCGGTGATGAATGTCACGGCAGTCGGCCCGTTCAGCTTCTTAATCGGTTTAGCTTCGATCCACTTTGTGAACTTGTCCACGGCGACCAGTAGATGTGTCAGGCCGCCGCGGGTTGTCTTGAAAGGACCCACCATGTCCAGTCCCCAGACGGCAAAAGGCCAAGTAAGGGGAATGGTCTTGAGGGCAGAAGCCGGCAGGTGTTGCTTGGAACTAAAAACTTGACATCCTCTGCAGCTCTTGACTATTTCTTTAGCATCCTCCAAGGCAGTCGGCCAGAAGAAACCATGGCGGAAAGCCTTGGCCACAAGGGATCTTGAGGCTGCGTGGTGGCCGCATTCGCCTTGGTGGATGTCTTTGAGGATTGCCACTCCTTTTTCTGGCTCGACACAACGCTGGAAGACTCCAGTGACGCTGCGCTTCACAAGCTCTCTGTTGATTATTGTGTATGCTGCGGCTCGTCGTTGCACTAGTCTTGCTGAGATCTCGTCAGCCGGCAGCTCTCTGCTGACTAGGAACTTGAGGATGGGCTGGGCCCATGAGGGAGCTGTGACTTCTTCTTCTGTTAATGTGGCCATCATGACTCGGGTGGGTGGGTTGGGTGTTGCATTGGAGTCGGCCACCGCTTCTTGTGCCGCTGCAGTCCCCGGGCCGACTGCTGCAGTCCCCGGGCCGGGTTCTGAAGTCCCCGGGCCGGTTATCGAAGTCCCCGTGCCGCCTGCGGGATTTCTCCAGTCGGATCCGACTGTATCTGGCGCAGGCAGTACGAAAATGGAATCCGACTCTGGAGACGGCTTGATGGACGGCTTGAGGAGGCGCTGGAGGGAGACGCCAGTCGGTATGGCTTGTCAGGTGGAGCCGATCCGTGCTAGGGCATCTGCTTGGTCGTTGTCGGCCCTTGGCACGTGAAGGAACTCGCACCCTTCGAAGTATCCGCTTATCTACTGGACGAGGAAACGATAGCTCGCCATGTTCGCGTCCTTGGCGTCCCAGTCGCCAGATGATTGCTGGACCACCAAGTCTGAGTCGCCGTAGCACAGGATCCGGCGTATACCAAGCTCTTTGGCTAGCCGGAGCCCGTGTACGGGCGCCTCGTACTCGGCGACGTTGTTGGAGGCGGCGAAGTGGATCTGCAGCGTGTACTTGAGCTTGTCGCCTTTGGGAGAGGTGAGGACGATGCCGGCTCCCAAGCCGGTGCGCATCTTGGACCCGTCAAAGTGCATCCGCCAATGGGTAGAGTCGGGAGCCGGCGGTAAGTACTGGGTCTCGGCCCAGTCGACGAGGAAGTCGGCCAATGCTTGCGACTTGATGGCGGTGCGGGGTTGATAGAAGATCGTGTAGGGCGCCAAGGCAATGGCCCATTTGGCCACCCGGCCAGATGCATCCCGGTTGCCTATGATCTCGGCGAGCGGGGCAGTGCACACGACCGTGATGGGGTGCTCTTGGAAGTAGGGCTTCAATTTCTTGGCAGCGAAGTACACCCCATAGCACATCTTTTGGTAGTGCGGGTAGTTTTGCTTTGAGCTGGACAGTACTTCGCTGAGATAGTACACCGGCCTCTAGACCAGCTGGGCTCGGCCTTCCTCCGGGCGCTGGACCACAACAACAGTGCTGACGACTCGGCTAGTCGCGGCGATGTAGAGGAGCATGGGCTCCTTCTTAGTCGGCGCTGCCAGGACACGCGGAGTGGTCAACATTTTCTTCAACTCATGGAAGGCTTGGTCGGCTTGATCATTCCACTCAAAGTGAGTGGACTTCTTCATGAGTCGGTACAGGGGGAGAGCCTTTTCTCCTAGTCGGCTGATAAAACGATTCAGGGAGGCTAAGCAGCCAGTGAACTTCTGCACATCTCGCAGCTTGGTGGGAATCTCCATCCTCTCGATGGCCTTGATCTTGACGGGGTTGCACTCAATGCCGCGTTCGGAGACCAGGAAGCCTAGCAGCTGGCCGGCTGGCACTCCGAACACGCACTTCTCGGGGTTGAGCTTGATTTGGAATCGGCGCAAGTTGGCAAATGTTTCTCTCAGGTCTTCCAGCAAGGTACCGGGCTTCTCTGTCTTCACCACAATGTCATCTACGTAGACATGGGCATTTCTGCCGAGTTGTTTCAAGAGACATTTCTGCATGCAACGCTGAAAAGTGGCACCGGCATATCTCAAGCCGAATGTCATTGTCAGGTAGCAGAAAGCTCCAAAGGGTGTGATGAAGGCAGTCTTCAGGCGGTCAGCTGGGTCCAACTTGATCTGATGATACCCTGAGTATGCATCCAAAAAACTTAACAGCTCGCATCCGGCTGTGGAGTCTATCACTTGGTCAATCCGTGGCAGGGCAAACGGATCCTTTGGGCAGGCCTTGTTCAGACTAGTGTAGTCTATACACATACGCCACTTGTTATTCTTCTTCAGAACTAGAACTGGGTTGGCAAGCCACTCTGGAAAGAACACTTCCATGATAAAGCCGGCTGCAAGGAGCCGGGCTATCTCTTCTCCCACAATTCTTCGCTTCTCTTCTGACAGTCGGTGGAGGGGCTGCTTGACCGGCTTCGCATCATCTCGGACATGTAATTTGTGCTCGGCGAAATCCTTCGGGACACCCGGCATGTCCTTTGGGGACCATGCAAAGATGTCTCGATTCTCACGGAGGAAGTCGACGAGCTCGCCTTCCTATTTACTGTCCAAGCTCGCCCCAATGACAGCGAACCTCTCCGGGTGCTCCGGGTCCAGAGGTATCTTCTTCGTCTCTTTTGCAGGCTGGAAGGAGCCCTGCGCATCACAATCCTTGGGGTTGGGGGACAAGGCCGGCTGCTTGCCGGCCATGGCCACAACCCGTTCCAACATCTTCTTCTCTTCTGCCACCACGAGGGACTCGGTCAGCCGGCTACTGGCCATGGCGCACTCGATGGACTTCTTGTAGTCGCCGGCTACCGTGATGATCCCCTTCGAGCTCGGCATCTTCATTTTTAGGTAGGCGTAGTGGGGCACAGCCATGAACTTGGCCAAAGCAGGTCGGCCAAGCAATGCATGATAGGGGCTCTCCAAATCCACTACCTCGAACCATATTGCTTCCCGGCGAAAATGATCTTTGTCTCCGAAGAGAACATCCATTTTGATCTTGCCGATTAGAGAGCAAGACAGGCCGGGTACGATACCATGGAAGACGGTGCGGCTCGGCATGAGCTGCTTCGCTTTGATGTTCAGCTTCTCCATGGTATCGCGGTACAGTATGTTGATACTGCTTCCGCCGTCTATCAGGACGCGGGAAAATCTGGCAGCTCGCCTCTCCGTCGCGAGGGTGACATCCAAGACCATTGCATAGGAGCCAGGCGAAGGCATCACCTCTGGGTGGTCGGCCTAGCTCCAGCTGATTGGCTTTTCTGACCAATGCATGAACTCGGGAGTGCTAGTGGCGACTGCATTCACTTCTTGGTGCTGCCGGCGTCGGCTGCGCTTGTCGTCGGCTTGACTTGTGAAGACGACGTAGGCGGCATGCTCTTCGGGGAATTCGTCTTGGATGGCGCCGACTGCTGGTCGAGCCGCCGGCTGCTGAGGGGCTGGAGGCGGCGGGCCGGGAGGCGGAGGCGGCAGCATTCCCTCGCCCTTGGTGATGCGGGTGAGCCAGTGGCATTTCCGAGTTGTGTGGTTGGACAGCTTCGCGCCGCTGTGGAACTTGCAGGGGGCATCGAGTGCTTATTCGTAGGAGAAAGACGGCTGCCAAGGCAGCCGGCCACCCTTCTTCTTGGGAGCGGGCCGATCCTCGGGCTGCTCGTCTTCAACTGTGGCCACCTGCCGACTGGAGGAAGTCGGCATGGGGCCCTTGCACTTGTGGTCATTCTGGTAGGGGCGCCGATTAGGGTCGCCAGCCGGCGTCTTGGGAGCCGGAGCAATTACTTTCCCTGAGGCGTCCACTCGGAGCTCGGTCTTCATTGAGGAGTCGGCAGTGGCGTATTTGTCGGCGATGACCAGCAACTCATCGAGGGTAGCCGGCTCATCGCAGAGGAGTCGGTGCTTGAGGAGGGTGCCCTCTCGGCACCCGGCGGTGAAGTACTCGATGGCCTGGACCTCGTGCACTCCCTCGCAGGAGTTGCGGAGCTCGGCCCATCGCGTGAGGTAGTCGCAGGTCGACTCGTTGGGCCCTTGGACGCAGAGGGAGAGCTGGCGAGGCTTGGGAGGCCGCTTGTAGGTGCTGGTGAAGTTGCGGACGAAAACTTCGGTGAAGTCCAGCCAACTATTGATGCTGTAGGGCTTGAGGCTGTTGAGCCATGTGCGCGCCGTGCCTTGCAGCATGAGGGGGACGTACTTCACGGCGACGTGCCGATTGCCGTTGGCTATGCTGACGGCCGTGGAGTAGTCGATGAGCCAATCTTCCGGCTTCACCAAGCCGTTGTACTTGGGCGTGTCTCTGGGGAGCGAGAACCCTTTGGGGAAGGGCTCGTCGCGGATGCGGGGGCCAAAGCATGGCGGGCCGACATCGTCTTCTTCTTCTAGCGCCAAGGATCGAGCAAGGCGGTCGATCCTGTGGCGGGCGTCGTTCTCGCCGACTCCTTCTCGGCGGCCGAGTCGGTCGCCAAGAGTCGGGTGTGTGATAGGCGGCGGAGTGAGGCGTCTTTCTCTTCGAGGCGGGGGAGGAGGCAGATTTCCTTGCTGCTCTATAGCTCGAGGGTGGCCATCCGCGTCGCGCTCGATGGTGATGCGAGTCCGGCTGCGGCTGGCAGCCGACTCCTTGTCTTTCTTCTGGCGCGCGCCGCTCGCAGTCGGCGAGCGGGACGTCGCGGCGTGCTCCTGGCGCGGGGGATGACTATCAGCACGGGCGCCGGCTTCGTGCCGTTCCGCAGCCGCGTCGAGCAGCTGTTGGATCCATCTCGTCATGTAGGGGAGCTCATCGGCTCCCAGCCCATTGAGCTCTTCTGCAGCCGCCTGAGCGACTCGCAGATTCTCGAGCGGGGTGGCGTAGACGGGGCGATCTGCGCCCAGCATGCTGGCGACGGCTGCGCCGCGCTTCTGGACGAAGCCGGCTCGGCTCGGGCCGCTAGCCGGCGGCGTGCCGAAGGCGGCGTGGTCGACTTCGCGCTGGTGGGCCTCGGTGAGGCGTCTCATCGAGGCTATCTTCTGGCCCTCCGCGATGAGGGCAAGGCGGCGTGCCTCCAGGGTCTCGGCGTCGGCGTCGGCCGGTATGGGGACGGAGAGGTCGTGCATCGCCGCTTGCTGAGCGTCGCGGGCATTCTCCCCCGAGTTGGAGACGTGGCTGATGACCAGCACTTCGGTGACAGCGCTGCTGCCGCTGTCAGCTCGAGGGAGGGGGTCGTCGAAGACCACCACGTCGGAGGGGTAGGCGTCAAGCGACGCGGTGTCAGAGTCGATGAGCATCGGGTCGGTGGAGCCGACCGACTCCATGTCTGCAGTGGGCTCGCTGGAGACGTGAAGCTGGTCGAGGAGGCTGACGAGGCGGTTCTCGGGGTAGTCGGTGCCTGCGTCGGACGCAGGCTCGTCGGAGATGCGAGCCTCGCCGAGCAGATCGGCGAGGCAGCTCGCAGCGCAAGCGTCGTCGACGCCTTGCAGCGCGTCGAGGCAAACGCCATCGGGCGCAGCAGGCTGGCTGCGCTCGCGGGGGAGGAAGAGGGTTCCCGTCCAGAACAGGTCTCCGGACGACGGTGCACCTGGCCCCACGGTGGGCTCCAAATGTCGGGTGGTTGGTGCGACATATGCCAAGGGATGGCTTATCATTGTGGGAGCCAATAAAACTTCGCCGGTGCCTGGAAACGGGATGAGGCGAAGACATGCACGCCGGCGGATCTTACCCAGGTTCGGGGCTCTCCGAGGAGATAACACCCCTAGTCCTGCTCTGCGGGGTCTCCGCATGATCACTAGATCGATGAAAGGTAGCTACAATCGCTCCTAGAGCTGTTGAGATCAAGGGAGAAGAAGAACAAGGCTAGCTCTTGCTTCTCTCTATCTATGGTGTGTGTGTGTGCTATGCTTAGAAGCGGACTATGCTCAGAGGCCAACCCTTTGCATGGGTGCTCCGAGGGGTTTATATAGGCCTACCCCCCGGGGGTACAATGGTAATCCGGCTGGGCTCTGGTCCCAGCCGTCAGTGTCTACGCTCGCCGGCTTCTCCGCCGGCTGCGGGGTCCCGCCGGCTGCGGGGTCCCGCCGGCTGGTGGGTCCCGCCGGCTGCCGGCTACTTGGTCGACAGGCCGGCCCCACCGCCTAGGGTCTTGTCGGCGGCTGCTTACTGTAGCCGCGCCTCTGATGACGAGGGCTTTGTCGAGGTAAGCGTGGCTACAGTGGGCCGCCTCGGGGGCTCTCACTGTAGCCTTACCTCGTCTTGTCTCCTTAATGGGGCTCCTGCTTCGAGGAAGGGAGTAGCCGGCTTCTGGAGGCCGGCTACGCTCTTGGCCGACTGGGAAAGGCCGGGCCGCCTTCACGCCTCTCTCTGGCTGAAGGGGCCCGCCGCCCGCGGGCCGTACGGGAGTCGGTCGTGGGTGACGTCGAGGCCAGCATGGCTACAGTGCCGAGCCGCACGGGAGACGACCGTCCCGTACGGCCTCCTGTAGCCATGCCCGCCTCGGGCTTTGGGGGTAGTGGGCCGCACTGTGGCCACACCCCGTCGTGTCGCCGTTATGTGGGAACAGCTTTGGTGGTTATGGTCTCGGCCGGCTCCTAGGAGTCGGCGTCCTTCTTGGCCGGCTTCTTGGAGTCGGCCACCCCGTAGTCGTCCTGGGGAGGAGTTGGTGAGGCTGGGTCGCCTTCCGGGAGTCGGCTTCAGAGGTAGCCGGCCAGGGAAGGCGGCCCAATGCTCGGAGTGCTTGGAGGCCCGAAGGCCTGATAATTTTTTCAGAAGAACCAGGGGCAGTCGGTTAGGCTACTCGTGGCCATTTACTCCGACAAAATTGTATTGTTTGGTTCGTATCTGAATGTACTTTCAAATTATATTATTTTTGCAACGTATAATATATATTTTATTTGTGAAAATCCTGGTCAATTATGACCCAGAATAAAAGGGAGACTAGTTAATGTGGGGTCGCTTTCTTAATTGAATGGTAAATTGATTTTGATTTTGATCCAGTCACAGCGCGCCGACCCTCTCGTCCAATCCTAAATCGCTGCCGCACGCTCCTCTCCCTCTTCTCCATTGCAAGACCATCGTCTCTCCTCCCATCTTCCAAAGCTAGCACCTGACCTCTCAGAAGGACATCTATGGAGAGGATGCAGCAGCGAATTGGGCAGATCATCGCCGGCGACCAGGCAAAGTTAGCCAGGTTGAAGGAGATCCTTACTTGGTTTTACAATGAGTGGGAGATTTCGAGGACAGTGAGGGCCATGTGGTAATGTATGCGAAATAGCGAGACGACTGCGATGAGGGCAGCGATGTACTCCTCGCGGCAGTCACGCTGCAGTCCTTCGAGTTCATCGAGTATCTCCTCTGGGCGATGGAGCAGACAGATTCGCCCGAGGCAAAACTCAGGTGGAGGTGGTGGGTGTACGGGTCGAAGGTCGAGCATCCAGAGGATAACGAATCGATCGAGTACGGTGTGCCGTTCGTGAGGGTGCAGAGCCAGCCCGAGCCACAGGAGTATTCGTTCTCCCACCGCAAGAGGAGGCCGGATGGCGAGACGTTGCTTCACTACCATTCTCCACGGTTCCCTCGACGCTCGCCTCATTTCAACGGCGGCGGTAGGGTTTAAGGTAAGCTTCGCACTAACCTAATCTTCCATCTGCTCATGCTTACAATTAGTGTCACAGCTAATGAAAATCATGCATACAATCAGTCTCCAAGTACTACGCCAATCACCCTAAAATAGCTCTGGACCTTTGGGTCAAAGTTGTGACACTATGTACAAATAAAGAAAAATAGATTGGTGCTTCTTTCAGAAAAGAGTACTCCCTAGAAAACTGCCAATACAAGCTACTAGTATTTGGTTAGAGGATTTGCTGCCGAGAAAGATCCGTCCACAGAGAGCGCCACACATCCCACTGGTGGTGGTGGATGCCAATGCATGCATGGAGCATGGTTGGTGTCGGTAATTTTTACTTGGCACACCTCGCACTCTGCATATATGCCGGTTCCATCAATACATTTGTGTAGTTCCACCAAAATGCAGCTGAGTAACCCTGTTTGCACAGATAATGAAAAAGCGTGATTACATTATAGTGGCACTAGTTGATGAAACATACACTAATAAATAGAAGAAAATATTGTGATAGTATCATAGTATGCCATGCTGCGAGGGCGAGATGGGCCCTGCGACGCCTCATACGGTAGGCCTCATACTGGAAATCGACCCAAGTCTCCCCGATACACCTTCTGCCAGTGATGAACATCAGTGTACAGCGGTAGTACAAGGAGGGGCCTTGAGACATTCCAATCTCTATTTTTGTGCAGATCAACTAAAATTAAGCACCCCAGTTTGCAGAAACGCTTAAACATTAACAATGGGACTAGTTGATGAAACATATACTAACAAAGAGAAGCACTTTCTTTATCTACATTGGAAATGAAATGATAGAGAGGACACTCGCTCTATTTTAACTGTATTATTACTTCATTTTATCAGTGGCACTAGGGTCGAGCAGGTGGCAAACGAGGTGTACCGTGCATCGCAAGGATGGAGGCCAGGGGTGCTTAGACTGGGATGCTGAAGCTGGCTCTTTCAGTCCCTATGTTCCCCCCTGATGTTTCTGTGGAGCATTTGGGTTGTAATCCAAACTTGGTCGAGCTGGTGCTGCGTCCCCTACCTACCTAGATTATGTGGCGAACTTGTCTCCTGCTAGTACTCAGTCCGTTCTAGTAGTAGTTGCATAACTGCCCGTTTACACTGATATGTTGTCGGATAATGGTTCTCTACGGTTGGGTTTCTTTAATGAAATCGGAGGAAACCCCCTCTTTCGATATATATAAAAAATCAGTGGCACTAGCGGTGCTAAAACATTGCCTCAAATTAATAGTGCCACTAGATTAAGGTGCAAAATAATAACATTACTGCTTTATCATGGCAGTGCCAAAACAGTAGCACAAGAGCAGACTCAACATGCATGATCTTTGGCAAATGGTCAGACCAAAAAGGAACATACCTCATGATGGGAACCATATCTGCAGTCAACGCCATCATAGAAGGGATGACACCAGTCACCAACATGGATGATTCAATTCATGGGACCTTTTGGTGCAGTTCACCTAAAATGAAGCAATGTCCCATGAGCTAGCAGCTTCTTCTTCATTTTTTTAAGAAAAAGGCTCTAGCCCCGGTTCCATTTCCATCAGAAAACGAAACCCACAGAGTTTCTTCTTCATTAGTTGCAATAAAATTGAGCAACATCAAGGTTGGTTGTGAAGCTCGTGGAATGTTCAACTATAATTTGGATATCATTTGTGCAGTTCAACTAAGATCAAGCGTGAAATGTATATCTCTGTTTGCAAAAAAAAGGTGGAAAGGAGGGTGACTAACAAGTGATGAAACATACAACAAATGAAAAGAAGCATGTTCCTTATCTGAATGGCAATCCTACAAGGATAGTAGCAATTTCTAAAGCAGCAACATTGCTAGATATTCGTGTGGGCATTAGGATTAACTATGACAACCGTTAAATACGACATTACTTTAATGGTGCCATTGCTTCATTTTACCAGCAACATTACATTAACAACTGCTACAGAGTTGGTATTTGGGCACAGGAGAGTAGGCGGACTAGGATAGTTGCATTTCTAATGAAAAGAAGCAACTTATCTTAATGGGAAATTTAGCAGGTATGAAAAAAAGTGCCATTGATTCATATTACTGGAGGCATTACATTGAAAACAACATTGGTTTAACGTGACCTTAGTTTTTATAGTGTGACTGCTACATTTTACCAGTGGCATTACATAAGAGTGGCTCGGGGCAACAAACATCAGAAGAGGATATCTGGGTTGGTCCCATTTTTGTTCGGTATAGCCACCTTATACCGTGTGAGGCTAGCAAATCTAGTGTTGGACATACTCTCTTGACTTGTCCCCAGTCCCCACTTTCTTTCCCTTTCCAACCAATAGATCGGGTTTATATTGAGTTTGTACTGAGTTTCCCTTTATTTCCCTATTAGACCAAGAGACCCGTTGGATAGCCAGTCTCTGCTACTTTTCGTCCCCATTATTTCCTCTTTCGACCAAGTCCTAGATTCAGGTAACAAATCTTCCCCCACCCCACCCCTTTCTTCCTTGTTTGAACCAAGTAGTACTAGATTCGAGTGCATGAACTAGTTTTACCTCTTACTAGTAAAAAATTAGGTGGCTTTCGAACAGCCAATCGATCCTATCTACGAGGGGGCCTGAGAAATAGTAAAAGATACAAATGCAGCGACGTCAGGAGCTCGGGAAGTAGAGCAAGGCTGGTTTCGAAGGAAGTTATACCTGAGGGTCGCCGGGATGTTGCTAGGTGGGCGGCGGGAGGCCGGATCTGCCCACACTACGGCAGCAAGGAAGAAGGGGTCGGAGGCCCTCCCTAGCCAGCGGTGCTTGGGAGAGAACGACCAGGCACGCTGATCGGGACGCGCTGGCAGTGGGTAAGAGCCGTCGCCGAGGACGACCGCGTGAACGTTGCACCTTCTCACCTTCCCCAGCGGAGAGGATCTGGCTGGATCTGTGACCAGCGGTGAGCAGAGAGAGAGAGTGTGGCCACCGCTATTGTGTTTAGATCTGGAGAGGATGAGACAGTGTGAAGAGAGCAACACTAGTAAGCAAGCGCAGAGGCTCCTGCCTATATAGTGGAGTAGTTTTCTTTTGTCTACCGGAGCCGGCTTGACCTCGGCAATGATTGTTGAGAAGTCTTCATGCACGTGCCCCGGAGGCGCAGTTGTCGTCATTTTGATCTGAAGCACCGGATTATAACATATAACACGAAAAAATGCTAGATGACAAGAAATCATAACCTCACTACCCCAAGGAGACAACATGAATCCCGACGGACAAACTAGACAAGGATCAAAGCTCAAATTAAAGATAAACTCGTAGAAAAGGGGTCCATCGATAGATGTCCTAATTAACATAGCCGGCTTGACCTAGATGGCAGCCGAGTAGTCTTTGTGCATGTGCCCCCAATGACCAGCGCCTTGGAGGAACTCAGTTGTCACTGTTTAAGCCTCGCAGTGATCCGAAGCACATGACACCGAATATTGCGAGATGTCAAGAAACCTTTTTTTAGATTTCTCATCAGAACTACAGCCCTGTACAACACAGCCTGCACAATATGTACACGATAGCCAATCTAGCCGTGTTTGCTGGAGTCTGGTCACATGCATGGACGAACTGATCTTCCGTGTCATGCAGGGATCGTACAGGCACCAACGTCTGTACAACACTTCTCTAGTACTATCGCTCGTCTCTCTCTTCTATTAACTCACCGGACTTGCGGGGCCGGGGAGTGTGCCTATGGTTGGTTCTCAATTGCGGTCCCACATGTGTGTGCAAACGCAATATGACGCGTGTTCCATTCAGAGAGCAGCGTGCCAGACCGATGGACCGTCTGGGTGCGATGCGAACGCGACGGGCGTGCTGTATACTCCGTACATGTGTACCGCCGTTTTCTTGAGGCTTTGCTCCATGGCGCAATCCATGGATACAAAATTAGTATATTGTACTATTTAAAAGTCGAGGGCGGGGCTTTTCCCGCGCGGTAGGTGGGGCAGTTCCACCTAGTTGGTTCGACAAAGACGCGAGAAGATGAGGGAGTAGGCTGCTGCAAACGTAGGGCTGTGTGATTTGACAGTGAGTTAATGCTGGACAGGTGGGGCCCCGTGATTTGACTTGCCATTATCATTTTAACTGCAGCGCTATGAACAGCGTGAGTCTCCCGATTCCTGACCACCTCCATGGTATACAGGTGCCTCTCCCAATGCTCTACCATGTAGAGGTTGGCTCTTGCATGAGAGCCCTTTTTCCTTGCCTCTTTCCTCCACATATGCAAAAATGCCATGTAAGCGGGCTTATAGCCCACTATTGTACTTGCTCGTAAAGGTGCTAAGCCTGCCACATAGGCATAAAGTCTGATGTGGCAAGTTAATTAAGAAGGGAGAGACTAGTTTGGTGACCCCAGGAAGAAACGGTGCTAAGCGCGTGTACCTAGGTGAAAAGACAATTTGAGTCTATAGCTAATTAAATGAAGCAAACTTAGCAACAAAAAACTAAGCACCTATGCATTGGGGGCTTGAGTTTCTAAGCCATTTAATGCCCTTAGCACCTCATCTAAGGCTAGTCATAGTGGGTAGTAACTTAGACTAATAACATGCATATGTTACTAGTCTATGTTACTATCGTCATAGTGGGTAGTAACATAAGTGTAGTGTCATGCAAGTCTTCATTTATTATGTTGTAGACTCATTTTGCATTGGGGTGCGTTATGTTACGGTAACATATTATGTTACCACAAGCACCTCTCTCCTCATTAACTCCATGCCACATAAGCATATATGTCTTGGGGTGCGTTATGTCACTACCTAAGTTACTCCCACTATGGCTAGCCTAAGCACCATTTCACTGGAAGAGGTCACTCCTTGGCAAATGCAATAAATACTACGAAGAAAGAGATAAAGAGAAGTAAAAAAATACTCTTATAGCCAACCTTATAGCTAACCTTGTTGTATTAGTGATTAAGTGATGACTATGTATGACATGCCAACATCAGATAGCCTAACGCACCATGATAAATCTCCAAGGGCGCGACCGCGCGAGCGAGGCGACGGTCGTGGTAGGCGCGACCATGATACGGGCTGCTGGCAGCCCTTGGATCTGAGATCGAACGGTCACATGCTAAGTTGCTGAAAATTTGCAGAATAACCCTCCAGGATAGGATATTCACCCATAGGTCTAGAATCATGCCATGCAACCGTTCGATCTCAGATCCAAGGGCTCTTGGAAGCCCGTATCATGGGAAAATGGAAAGCTTCGTATCACCTGTAATTTTCCCGACGCTTGACATGACATCGAAAGCCATTTAATTGGGCGTCGAGTAGACATGACATCTAATTGGGCCCCCATAGTACTGTGCATGAATCCATTTATCCACCAGGCAAGCCACTACCCTACCGTTCGCACGCCCCACTCAACATTTTTACAATCGAAAAACCGCTAGCAGTTCGCTCCTACTCGTCCCCGGACGTCCTTTAACATTATGACAGTTCGCTCCTAGTCGTCCCGTCCTTTCACATTACGGCAGTTCCACTAATCCTAACCCTCCTCCCAAATCCATGGCGTCCCAAATCTCCATGATTAGCGGTGAGTACAAGGTTAGAACCATCACCGGCGATGAGTTCGACATCATCTACACCCGTTCTTCCGCGACGGTGAAAGGATGCCTTGCTCGCTTTCAGACGGATGTTCAAAAACTCAAATGATGAGTGGGTCGATGGGCTAGTTGTTGAGTACAGCACAGCCCTGGACAAAGAGAAGAATCTAAAGGAGGAAGAGAAGATGAAGCCCGTTGTGATCCAGGTTTGCGTGCATAACTTGTGCTTGGTCTACCACATATGCCATGCCGACGTTGAGTGCGAGGAATTTAAGAAGTTCCTCGCGGGCGGCCTAGTCAAATTCATTATTGTAGACTTTACGACCAACAGAAGAGTCCCGGCTCGGATAGGCCTCGTTGTAGGCGAGCCCTTCGACCTCCAGAAGAGTGGGCTGGTGCCCTCCCGTGATCAGCCTTCAATGCTGACCCTGGCAGGAGCCATGGTTCATCCTTCGTATGGAAAACTGAAGAAACCTCCGCCCAAGTTTCATCGTCATGCATGGCAGTGGAATGTACTAGATATAGACCACATCCAGTACGCTGCAATGGATGCCTACCTTTGTTTCAATATCTACAAGGGTTGGATGAAGAGCAAGAGCCAAGTGTGTGGTTCAAGCAAAGAAGTATCGCCCAAGAGGAAGAGGGACAAGGACGAAGTCAAGCACGTGGATGAGGAGTTCGAGTAAGGTGGCAGTGTCGTTGCTCATGGTGGTTCTAATGCAGTGTCTACCAGATTAGTTGCTTGGTTTAATTTCAGGGGTGCTTAGTTTTATTTGAGGGGTGTGTTGTGCCGAGCCCCCGACAGATCTATGTTGTGTTCCTTCTCGTTACTTTAACTCTTCAGTACGTACATACAAGTATTTCATATAGTTTGTCGGTGTAGAAAAATAGGGGCACTCCTTTTTACCCCTTTACTTGTGCACGGGCAGTCAGAGCCGCACACGCGGCCACACTAAGCGAGGCAGAGGAGGGGAGCAGAAGGCACCAGGCGACCAAAGGCAATGCCAAGACCAGAGAACGTGGAAGAGCAAGAGGGCGAGGTGGACTCCCTCGACAAGATCCTTCCCGAGGTAGCCTCTGCAGCCCCGGCAAGAGCCTTGTCGGGGCAACTTGCCCGACGCCAGCAGAGCAAGCCACCCTTGAGCCCACGGGTTCCAACACCACCAACTATCTACATTGGAACCAAGGCTCGGGAAGCGCTTTTGCGGTGGCATGGAGATCTTCGTCAAGACCATAAACATATGAGATCAGATGAGGACCAGAAGATGGCAATCCTCGGCGTGATCCTAGACGAGGAAATCCACGAGACCCCCGACAAGATGCTTGCCGGGGAAGACCATGGAGCCGCGGCAAGAACCTTGCCGGGGCCCCGGCAAGGCCCTTGCCGGATACACTTACAGGATGGCAGCAGGGCCCACGTCTGCCATGACTCCACCGCCATCCCCATGCAGCTGCCAGCTCGACCAGCTGAGCCGGCACCTGCGTGGCGACGAGCGGCCTCCACAACCGACTCAGCAAGCATCTGCGTGGTGGCATGCAGGCCTTCGTGAAGGCTCCACCACCGCGCCAGCCTAGCAGCCGGCCAACGTGGTGCCACGACGCCTCGTCATCTCGGACGCGTGTCGGGGCCAGGCGAGGCGGCGAAAGCTGGGACGTGCTTCCTTGCCGTCCCCGATAAAGCGAGGGGGCATGTCGGCAGCGCATTAAATGCGTTTGTCCGACGGTCCCAGAGGAAAGGCTTATCGACTGTAGACCTTTCCACCTCCTGTGTGCCACTGTGGCGACCCCTTTTGCCTATAAAAGGAGGCCCGAGGCGACCAGGAGACGGATTCGGATCTTTTGGGCAAGTTACACCCCGTAGCTAGCTCAAGAACACAAGAACACTCTAATACATCCACCAAAGCAGGACTAGGGTATTACGCATCTTCGCGGCCCGAATCTGGGTAAACGATCCATGTGCTTCCTGTCAGACCCGCTCTTTGCACAACACTCGCGCCCGCCAACCGTAGAAGGGATCCCAGTGATTCCATAGATGTCGTCCCCACCGACATATTTGGCGCGCCAGGTAGGGGGCGCAGTTGTGAGAATTTGGTCTAGCAGTTCTTCATCGCCATGGCTCCCAAGAAGAAGACGATCACGGCGATCGGCTCGTCAGGAGCCGAATGGCCCGTGCTAGTGCGGGCGAGCAGCGGGCCGGTCGCTGACAGAACCCGATCCGCGGCCCACGAGCACCAGCATCGCTCTAGCAGTCAGAGCCTGGCGAGCGACGCTGTTCGTGCGCCAGACGATGACCCGCACACCGCCAAATCCAAAGACGGGGCTAGGCCCCCCGCAGGCGGCGCGGGGCCCTCCAGGGGTGTCACTGTGCCACCTACGGGCGTCGCAGCAACCTCGAAGACGCCTACGCCAGCGCCCACAGCGCGTTCTTCCCAGGGTGTGCGCAACAAGCAGCGCCACCACGCTGGAGACCCCGGCCGCTGCCGTGGGAAGAGTCCTGTGCATCATCTGCGGGACGAAGGAGGCCATCATGCCAGCGAAGTGCTTGCGAAAATGGCACGCAACCACTGGGCCGTGATAGAGCTTCTTCTAACGTGGTTAGAAGTCGAAGCGCGCCACGGTCCACGCAGCTCTCGCCGCCACCCACGCCAGCAGAAGCTTTGGCGCGCGCGCAGCTGCTCCTCGACTTCCCTCCTGCTGCAGAAAAGCTTGATGAGTGGAGGGACACCATTCGAAGCCTTGTCGGCGTCGCCAACCAAGATGAGCCACGGCCAGCGGGGCCCTCAGGCCGGCGCTCCGTCGAACCACCGCATGCCAGCGGTGGAGGGGCCGGAGGTGCTGCGGCCACGGTGCACTCTCCTCCTCCACGCCAGCCACCGCAGGTGTCGATCCGTCGTGATGACACTTGTGATAACATTTCCATAGCGTCGTCTGACCCACGGACCCACCGCGACCAGCGCCAAGTTCTTCGGGAGCGAGCCCATGAATACGCTCGAACCACCATCAAGCACCGGCGTGATACATGCCACCAGTCAGATAGGCGGGCGGGGCCTGCTATGGACCACCCAACACCGGGAGGCTCTGGCGGCCTACCTTACGAGGTGGGTTGCCCAGCCTTTACCCGTGAGCTGTGGCAGTTCCAGTGGCCGTCCCACCGTACGTTCAAGCCCGACGTCGGTGAGAAGTACAACGGCAAGACCCACCTTTCGGAGTTCCTCGGCATCTACACCATCGCGATGCAAGCCGCTGGAGCTCGCGACGACAAGGTGCTTGCCAATTACTTCCCATTGGCCCTGAAACCCAATGTCATGTCTTGGTTGATGCACTTGCCGGCGGATTCCATTTCTTCTTGGTCAGATCTGTGTCATGAGTTCGTTGGTGCCTTCACTGGAGGCCACCAAGCTCATGGCCAGGCGAGTGATTTGCACATCACTCCCCAGAAGGAAGGTGAAAACCTACGCAAGTACATACAGAGGTTCAGCGGGGTGCAATACAACATCCCAGATGTTCACCCCGCCGCCGTGATCAGCGCGTTCCATTAGAATGTGCGCAACCGCAAGATGCATGAAGAGCCGGCAATGAACAAGGTTAAAGATGTGGCCGAGCTTTATGTTCTGGCCGACAGGTGCGCCCGAGCTGAAGAGGGGAGGAAGTACCCTGGCGAGGACGCCGGCGCGGAAACCGACTCTACGGATGAAGACATCGCCGCCCCTACGAAGAAGGGTCGGCGTCGCAACAGGAAATGCAAGGGCAAGGCCGTGCTTGCCGTCGAGGGATCTGATGACACCGGCGCTGCCAAGAAGGCCAAGGCAGACGACCCCAGCAAGGAGATTGCCGGGTGCGCCGCTTGCCGGGCCTTGGCGGCTGCCGACAAGCCAGGAGGCTCCGACAAGCAGTACTGCAAGATCCACCGCACCAAGGGCCATGACCTCCAGAACTGCCGACAAGTCGAGCTGCTTGCTGAGAAGCAAAAAGCCGAGTATGAGAGGCGGGACAAGGAGAAGGGTCAGGATGGTGCCGAAGGATCCGGCAAGAACCGTGGCGGCCAAGGAGGCCGCGGCGGCAAGGATAACCAGCAAGAGAGGCCCGCTCGGGGCCGCGACAAGAAGCAGGAAGACGATGATCATGACGAGGACGACGAGTCCGGCGAGCAAGAGTTTCAGAAGGCTACGGAGGCCATGTGCGTCGATGGTGGCGCCTCACTGCACACTTCTCACCGCCAGCTCAAGCAGTGGGCGCGTGAGATCACAGCAGCGGAGCCATCGTTCGACGCTCAGAAGCCGCTGAAGTGGTCCAGCACGCCCATCATTTTTGACGCCGAGGATCACCCTGATCGCACAACTGCGGTTGGGTGTTTGCCGTTGTTGGTTTCACCAACGATACGCAACCTCAAGGTGAACAAGATGCTGGTTGATGGCGGGGCCGGTCTGAACTTGATCTCACCCGTTGTGATTAAAAGGCTACAAATTCCTGACGGAGACCTCGAGGAGAAGGGCATGTTTCAAGGGGTCAACCCGGGAAGGAGCCAGCCGAAGGGGAAGGTCACGTTGCCTATGACATTTGGAGGCGAGTTGAACTACAGGACAGAGAGGATTGTCTTCGATGTAGCCGAGATCCCTTTGCCCTACAATGGGATCCTCGGCCGCCTGGCACTAGCCAAGTTTATGGCGGTGTCGCATTACACCTACAACACGCTGAAGATGCCTGGGCCGATGACCATCATCACCGTCCCCTGCGACAAGAAGGACGCGCTGATCTGCGCCGACCTACTCTACCGGGAAACAGTTGCAGCAGCTGCCGCCAAGGCACTTGCTCCTGCTGCTGAAGCCCTGGGAGGGAAGAAGAAGACCGGCAGGACCTCCCGCACCCACTCCGGCAAGTGCACCTCTTCGGAGTGTTGCGCTACCGTCGAGGACGTGCCAGAGAGCTCCACCTGCAAGAGCAAGAAATCCAGGGCTGCACCGCCAGAGACCAAGAAGGTGTCCGTCAAGGAGGATGGCACGGGAGGGGCTTTCACCATAAGCTCCACCCTCGACAGCAAATAGGAAGGCGCGCTCGTCACCTTCCTGTGGGCGAATGTCGATGTGTTTGCATGGCAAGCATCCGACATCCCCGGCGTTCCCAGGGAGGTGATTGAGCACCACCTTGCTATCTGTCCTCATGCGCGGCCCGTCAAGCAGAAGGTCAGGAAGCAGGCTTTGGAAAGGCAAGAGTTCATCACAGAGGAGATCAGGAAGTTGGAAGCGGCAGGCTTGGTGAGAGGAGTGCTCCATCCGACATGGTTGGCCAATCCGGTGGTGGTACGCAAGGCAAACGGGAAGTGGAGGCTGTGTATTGACTACACAGATATTAATAAGGCTTGTCCCAAGGACCCTTTCCCGTTGCCGCGCATCGACCAGATTGTTGACTCCACGACCGGGTGTGATATGTTGTCATTCCTTGACGCCTACTCAGGGTACCACCAGATCTTCATGACAAGAGAGGACGAAGAGAAGACAACATTCATCACCCCATGTGGTACCTATTGCTTTTTACGGATGCCTTTCGGGTTGAAGAGTACTGGCTCAACGTTTGCAAGAGCAGTCCAAATTGGTTTTGAGCCCCAGCGACATAGAAATATGGAAGCATATATGGATGACATAGTGGTCAAGACCAAGGACAGGGCAACACTTGTGCAGGATCTGGAGGAGACGTTTGCAAATTTGCGCAAAATCAACCTCAAGTTGAACCCTGAGAAGTGTGTCTTCGGAGTTCCGTCCGGCAAACTTTTCGGGTTCTTTGTGTCACAGCGTGGGATCGAGGCGAACCCAGATAAGATCAAGGCTATCGAGCAGATTGAGGCACCCAAGCGGATCAAGGATGTGCGTCGGCTCACTGGCTGCATTGCCGCCATGAGCCGATTCATCTCCAAGTCTGCCGAGCGCGCCCTTCCCCTTTTCAAGATTTTGAAAAAGGCGGGCCCAATGGAGTGGACCCCGGAGGCTGAAGCAGCACTGCAGGACCTTAAGAAATACCTCTCCTCTACACCAGTACTGGTGGCGCCTTGTCAGGACCTGATTTTTCGGGATATATTTTCCCAGAAAATGATCCTTGTGCTCATCAGCCCCAGGATTACTGTTAGCTGATGAGGCACCAACTTGATACAGAAATTCCAAGCAACGTACATAATATGTAGTACAAGACCATTGTGGCCTATGAGTACAACAAATGGTTTCTAGTGGCTGATGGCGGAAGCAGTTTGTTGTTCATCTGCGTCTATGGGGCTCCATTTCCCACAGGAACAGCTGACCTGGATAACTCCTATCTTCGCGAGGCTGCTGTCACCATTGCGTGGGTTCCGGGGCTATCATCGCAACGCTCCTCTCCTTGCACGAAATCTGGCCAAGACAATAGCCAGGGACAAGCCAGTGAGTACTTTGAATGTACTCGCAAACATTATGAACACTGGTATAATATAACAAGGGATAATCATGCTCCGAAATATTCTATGATCATAACGTCAGTCACGAAATAAAAATCCATGATGCACGCAAGCAGGTTGTTTATATAAAACATGAGTATGCAATCAGAGAGTAGAAATAGAATGCACCGATCGGGTGTCTAAAGCGATGCCTCGAAAGGACAATAACATGAAGCATGCCTCAGTCGGGCGTCTGAGCGACACCACATAAAGGGCGTATAAGTGAAATAAGTAACAAACATGCCACAGTCGGGCGTCTGTGCGACACCTCATAAAGGGCTTATAAAGTAAATAAATAAGCATGCCACAGTCGGGCGTCTCAGCGACACCACATAAAGGGCTTATAAGTGAAATAAGTAACAAACATGCCACAGTCGGGCATCTGTGCGACACCTCATAAAGGGCTTATAAAGTAAATAAATAAGCATGCCACAGTCGGGCGTCTCAGCGACACCACATAAAGGGCTTATAAGTGAAATAAATAACAAGTATGCCACAGTCGGGCGTCTCAGCGACACCACATAAAGGGCTTATAAGAGGGTAGTCGCAGTGAATATCCAGGAGGTAGAACCGTCCCAGGGATGCTCAACAATTTAAATATTAAAAATGGTTAGTCCATAATAATAATAATCATAATCATCATAAGTCACAAGTCATGATCCATGTTCTGGTTTAACAGTTTCTCCTCCGAAGACCGACACTTGACCCATCCCAGACTGTAATCCTTACCCATGGACACGGCTAGTCTAATAGATTTAACCTCTGCAGAGGGTGTACTCTTTACCCACGAGTAACGGATTCCTTTAATCCATCGGGACTAATTCCATTTACGGTCTTTTAATTGAAAACACACCTGACCCACACACACCAGATTAACTTACCGGTGTCTGGAATCACCCACGACACCTGTCAAGCAAAACTCTAATTGGGGAGGCTACAACCTCGATTAGCATGGGATCAAATTTATACTGCGCGCTACTAAGGGGTGCCCCCCTCTCGGTCCCCACCAGAAACACCCATGCCCCCGGACCAGGTGGCATGCCTACCGGCTGCAGCCGGTATCTTCCACCATGGCCTCTCTGTACGGCGTGTGCTAGAAAGGGGTTGACAACTTACTGAACCATACCCTACATATGGCAGGGACAAGTGGTAGTACGAAACAAGTATGGGGGTTACTGGAACAAGACTCGATCTATGGTCGACTCAGGAGGTTTAAGTATTTCCTGCATGATTAGCATAACAAATATATTTCAACCAACAGACAAAATCACCACTCATCATACCTCATCATGCCATACCGGACACAACCGTCTCGACGAGGAACTAGAGACAAGCTCGTGTCTACCCAAGACAGAGGCTTTCCGGGAGTCCTTTCGATATGCATGAAAGGCATGCGATGGTGATTACTATCACAACGCATCCATTTCCAACAGCAAAGAATCTTCATTATGCACTCATGCGTATGATCATATCATCGCATAAAATAACGAAAACTTCGAGATGGGGGGTGTTGTAAACATATCAAACAACACACAAAAATATTATGCCAGGGTTCAGAATGCTTGCCTTCAAGTGGTGGAGAGGCAGGGTGCAGTCCAAAACTTTTGAAAGTTTCCTTCTCCCTCCAAAAATCCTATTTTGAGAAAATTCAAATTAACACATAGTTTTAAAACAGTACAAAAAGTTGTCTGAATTTTTTTCAAATAAATATGAAAATAAACTAGACCAATTTTGAGAAACAACAGAAAAAGAATCAAATCATTTGGGCTTATATTTAAAAAGTTATAGTCAGTCAAAGTTTAGTCAAAATCTGTTTTTTAAAACAAAAAAGAAAAAGAAAAAAATGGTTCGAATAAGAATACGGAGGAGACGTACTCTGGGTTTTACGCTTTCACTTAAACCAGCGCGGGCCGTCGCTGGGTCACTGACAGTGGGTCCCTTGGGCCCACTTGTCAGGTTTGACCACTCGCCCGCGCCTCCCTCCTCCTCTGTCCGAGCGGTGGCGGGGTTCCGGCGATCGACGCCGGCGATTGGCGGCTCCTCGTGGGGCTCCGACGGCGGGGATAGGTTCACTGCGCTAGGGCGATCCTCCCGGTGGTCGAGAGGGTCGTGGGGGTGAAGGGAGTCGCCGGCGGCGAGCTCTGCGGCGGACGGCGGCTTCGGGAGGATTGGGGACTTGGGCTATGGTGGCTCCCGATCGAAGCTGAGAGGCTGGGTGGCTCCGCAAGATCGAGGGGGTCGGACGGTGGTACTGGCTGGGCTAGGTGGGCTATGCTCGCGGCGCACGGCACCGGAGCATGGCGGCGGCCGAGCTGACCGGAGATGGGGAAGACGGCCTCTCCCCATCGATTGCCGGCTATGGGGGCATCAGAGGGATGTCCTGTGGTTGCCTGGGGGTTTGGAGGAGCTCGGGGGTTCCTTTTATAGGCGGCCGAGGTCGGTTCCCGCGGCCGTGGATAAGGACGCCGGCGAACCGCCGTTCTGTTGCAGCAGGGCGACGTGGAGGCGGTTGGGGCTGGTCGGCGCATTCCGACGAACTCCCCACTGCTCAAGGGGGCGAGCTGGCGCGCGACTGTGGCTCGGGCGGCACCGTCCATGGCAGAGGCTGTCGGAGCGGCGGTGGCGGCTTGCGGTGGTGGTGCGGTGGGGTGCCAGGGGTGGCCAGGGCGGCTCTGCGATGAAGGAGAGGTCGGGGCACACTGGCTGCGAGTGGGAATGGATCAGAACGAGCGCGGGGAGGCGGCAGTGGGACGCGGCGACTTGGGTGCACGCACGTGCAAAACGCGCGCTCTAGCCGCGCCCAGAGCACGCACGCCAGGTGCTCGACGCAATGCCATCGTGTGCTAGGGGGCTTGGATGAGGCTGGGGGTTTGCAGGTCTAGGTTAGAGTCATTTATGAGCTTAGTGGACATGCTGGTTTGGCAAAACAAGCAGGTTCAAAATGCAAACTAGGGCTCATGCCAATTTTGTTCATGCACTCAAGGTGTTTGACAGAATGCCAAGGGCATCTAGGCAACTCTTGGGGTGGCCAAAAACTCCAGATCATAGTCTCTTTGGATGATAAAGAGGGTGGCAAGGTTAGTTTGTCAAAAACAAAAACTTGTTAGTGCAAGTTTTTGAGAAAACCGAATCTGGACAGAAACTAAAGGCTGTAATTGCATGAACCAAAAATACTCCAATGGGTCCACTCTCCTGGACTTAAGGGTTTTGTAGGGTGGTTTATATGCAGGAAAAAGAATCATGGGTATTAGGGCAAGTTAAAATATGGTTGTAGTAGAAAACACCTCACTGGACCAGAGAGTAAAAGAGGATGTTTTGCTCAAATTTTTCAAAGAACATCAATGGGTTTTTGCTTAAAGTTGAATATCATACTCCTATTAACATCCCCTAATTTTGGTGGAAGTTTTAAAGGAATATTTAAATAGGTTGTAGTGCAAAAGTGCAAACTGGGCCAGATTTGAAAACTTGGGGTAGAGCTCAAAATCTCCAAATGACTAAAAGACATTTTTGCACAAAAGTGATGTGGAAACATCACATGACATCCCCAAATTTTGGTGAAAATTTTAAAGAAGTATTTGAAAGGGTTACAGTGCAAAAGAGGCTCCATAACTTATGAAAAATCATTTTTAGAAGAATAAAGCTCAGGAAAAACAATTATGCAAATAAACCCACTGATAAAAGAAATGTTTTCTTGAGAGGGTATACAAGTCCAATAATATTTTTGGAAGGTTTTCACTTGGGGTAAAAACTTCACAATATCAAAGAAAAGAGAGGTTCTGAAATCAAAAGATAAATCCAGAAAATAAAAATTTAATTTCCTGGCAAAATTTTAATAAACAAAATATGGTTAAAATTTTGGGGTGTTACAACACTACCCCCCTTAAGAAAAATCTCGTCCTCGAGATTTGCTAAGGGCTGTTTTGAAAAAAATTCTCCTATTAGCTGAAACCAAACAGTTTACTCATAGCACAAACTTAGGGTACGACGCATAAGCTGCAACGCATAAATAAATGCTGGGACAATGAACATAGCAGTGATGTCTACAATGAAAACGGTAAATAGACAGGGTCCTGAGAAAACGTCTCTGGTATTGGGGCACACTCCTCTTCTATCGGGGGAAGCGGGTTGACTAGTCGGTGAATGCGTCTCTCCTGGTCGGGCCTCAGTGGTCTGCCGATGGCGATCTGAGGATTTAAATCAGCGAGGCTGTGGAGATAACCCATTACTCGCTGGGTTAAACGCTCTTGAGCGATGACATACTGTGCAAGGTTGGCCTACACTGGGTCTCTCTCAATTCGTCCACTGGGAAAGATGCTACTTCTCCGGGTGCTGCACGACTCGGGAAGTAATAATACCCTCGTTCGCTGGCATAGGGCACCGCGAATCAAAGGCGAGCAAGCGCTTCGTATGCCACGGCTTCTATGGCCATATGCGGAGTCGGCATAGATTTGCCCACGAAGGAGACTTCCATTGGGTCTTGGTTTGGGTTTGCGGGAGGGATGTGCACTACAGCCCAATATTTCGAGGTGGATGGGGTGATCCTCGATTTGAGCAACTCGTACTGGGGTGGATGGATGGCACTCATGGTACTGCAGGTAAAGTCCCACAATATTTTGACAAAACTACCTGGGGTGGCATCTGGAGTTCTCAGATAAATACTGGGGCTCGGCATGGCAAAGGAATGGCTGTGAGAGTTATGCACAAGGTGAGAGATACTTGGCAAGGTCACGAGGTGGCCTTTTATATAGCATCTGGGCTGGGTTATTTACCGTGGTGAAGGGTAACTAGTTTGTCGGTTCTGCTCTATGGGGTCGGGGTCAATGCTACAGATACACATATCTCACAAAAGTGATGTATTACTGTGGGTGTCGTCGGGGGTGGTTTTTGGTGGCTACGCCCAGAATTAAAAATGTAACCGTACGCCAACATACTCATGCGTGGCTACCATTAAAATATAGGGGCACACAAGCAGACAACATTTAATTATGTTGATACAAGGTCACACAATTATGAGGCATAGAAAAACTCAGGCTCGGTACTACTCGAGTGACTTAGTCTACCTCGTTAATATCTAAGTGGGCTTGCCTTGTGGACGTCGAGGCTTCTCCACGGGTTTCACCGTCGGGGTTAGCTGGAGGGGGTTGAGGAACTGCAGGGTCGGGGTAGCGATGATGACCATCGCGGGGGTTGTTGGCCACAATCCCGTTGGAGCGTGTTCCCAAAAGGCGACGAAGCACTTCTGGGGACACCAAAGCATTTTTTTCGATGGCTGGGGCAGTCCTCCAGGACTCGATCGGCTGTCCGAACAGCATGACTGGGTTGTCGGCGTCGGGCTCATCTTCTCTTCTTGCCGGGGTTCGGCGAATCAGTTCTCCACGAGCTGCGATCAGATCAAGGGTGATTTGATCGAACAGTTCCTCTAGTGCACTTACATAGCGCACCAGATGCAACAATGCAGGATCTGTCTCGTGATCTCCATTGGCAACCTGGGGTGGCCTACCATACCCGTCACGGCTGGGGTAGTAGTAGAACGAGCAACAGTTAACTCTGGGCGACAAGTGCTGGAGTTGAACTATAGCCTCTCGAGCAGCTAGTTGGATGGCTTGTGGCTCAAAGGAAGTTGTCCTTCCGGTGAACCTGTAGGGGCGTTCTGGCGATAGACCCCTACCATAGATGTGCACAGTGGCCCAGAATTGATGGATCTCACCGCTCATGGGCCCTTGGTACACAACATATTCTGGGGGCTCTTCTAATGCAAAGGCACGGCGGGTGAGGTTTGCGAGCACGGTCACAAAACCTCCAAGGTTGGTTGTGGTGGTCTCATTGTGAACAATGGGTCCAGGCATTATAGCTTGGTTTGGGGGAGAGGCTGTGCTGTGCTGTGTTGAGGCTAGCGTGCCCTTTTTATAGAAAAGGGGACGGAGTCTTCCTTCGCACACTTGCGAAAGAGACTATTTAGGCGTAGGTCACTGGCGCGTGATCGATGGGCTAGGTTGATAGGTTGGGCACCGACTGCCAAAAGGTGTCGGGGTCACTGTGTGGCTATCTTACACGAGAAGGTTGGCCGGGGTTGGGTTGTGGTCTGGTGGATAGGTTAACCTAGGTTTATTGACCTGGCCAAGATAGGATTAGCCAATGGTCAGCCTGGCTCTGATACCAAGGTTGTCAGGACCGGATTTTTTGGGATATATTTTCCCAGAAAATGATCCTTGTGCTCATCAGCCCCAGGATTACTGTTAGCTGATGAGGCGCCAACTTGATATAGAAATTCCAAGCAACGTACATAATATGTAGTACAAGACCAGTGTGGCCTATGAGTACAACAAATGGTTTCTAGTGGCTGATGGCGGAAGCGGTTTGTTGTTCATCTGCGTCTATTGGGCTCCATTTCCCACAGGAACAGCTCACCTGGATAAATCCTATCTTCGCGAGGCTGCTGTCACCATTGCGTGGGTTCCGGGGCTATCATCACAAGGCTCCTCTCCTTGCACGAAATCTGGCCAAGACAATAGCCAGGGACAAGCCAGTGAGTACTTTGAATGTACTCGCAAACATTATGAACACTGGTATAATATAACAAGGGATAATCATGCTCCGAAATATTCTATGATCATAACGCCAGTCACGAAATAAAAATCCATGATGCACGCAAGCAGGTTGTTTATATAAAACATGAGTATGCAATCAGAGAGTAGAAATAGAATGCACCGATCGAGTGTCTAAAGCGACGCCTCGAAAGGACAATAACATGAAGCATGCCTCAGTCGGGCGTCTGAGCGACACCACATAAAGGGCTTATAAGTGAAATAAGTAACAAACATGCCACAGTCGGGCGTCTGTGCGACACCTCATAAAGGGCTTATAAAGTAAATAAATAAGCATGCCACAGTCGGGCGTCTCAGCGACACCACATAAAGGGCTTATAAGTGAAATAAGTAACAAACATGCCACAGTCGGGCGTCTGTGCAACACCTCATAAAGGGCTTATAAAGTAAATAAATAAGCATGCCACAGTCGGGCGTCTCAGCGACACCACATAAAGGGCTTATAAGTGAAATAAATAACAAGTATGCCACAGTCGGGCGTCTCAGCGACACCACATAAAGGGCTTATAAGAGGGTAGTCGCAGTGAATATCCAGGAGGTAGAACCGTCCCAGCGATGCTCAACAATTCAAATAATAAAAATGGTTAGTCCATAATAATAATAATCATAATCATCATAAGTCACAAGTCATGATCCATGTTCTGGTTTAACAGTTTCTCCTCCGAAGACCGACACTTGACCCATCCCAGACTGTAGTCCTTACCCATGGACACGGCTAGTCGAATAGATTTAACCTCTACAGAGGGTGTACTCTTTAGCCACGAGTAACGGATTCCTTTAGTCCATCGGGACTAATTCCATTTACGGTCTTTTAATTGAAAACACACCTGACCCACACACACTAGCTTAACTTACCGGTGTCTGGAATCACCCACGACACCTGTCAAGCAAAACTCTAAGTGGGGAGGCTACAACCTCGATTAGCATGGGATCAAATTTATACCGCGCGCTACTAAGGGGTGCCCCCCTCTCGGTCCCCACCGGAAACACCCATGCCCCCGGACCAGGTGGCATGCCTACCGGCTGCAGCCGGTATCTTCCACCATGGCCTCTCTATACGGTGTGTGCTAGAAAGGGATTGACAACTTACTGAACCATACCCTACATATGGCAGGGACAAGTGGTAGTACGAAACAAGTATGGGGGTTACTGGAACAAGACTCGATCTATTGTCGACTCAGGAGGTTTAAGTATTTCCTGCATGATTAGCATAACAAATATATTTCAACCAACAGACAGAATCACCACTCATCATACCTCATCATGCCATACCGGACACAACCGTCTCGACGAGGAACTAGAGCCAAGCTCGTGTCTACCCAAGACAGAGGCTTTCCGGGAGTCCTTTCGGTATGCATGAAAGGCATGCGATGGTGATTACTATCACAACGCATCCATTTCCAACAGCAAAGAATCTTCATTATGCACTCATGCGTATGATCATATCATCGCATAAAATAACAAAAACTTCGAGACGAGGGGTGTTGTAAACATATCAAACAACACACAAAAATATTATGCCAGGGTTCAGAATGCTTGCCTTCAAGTGGTGGAGAGGCAGGGTGCATTCCAAAACTTTTGAAAGTTTCCTTCTCCCTCCAAAAATCCTATTTTGAGAAAATTCAAATTAACACATAGTTTTAAAACAGTACAAAAAAGTTGTCTGAATTTTTTTCAAATAAATATGAAAATAAACTAGACCAATTTTGAGAAACAACAGAAAAAGAATCAAATCATTTGGGCTTATATTTAAAAAGTTATAGTCAGTCAAAGTTTAGTCAAAATCTGTTTTTAAAACAAAACAGAAAAAGAAAAAAAAACGGTTTGAATAAGAATACGGAGGAGACGTACTCTGGGTTTTACGCTTTCACTTAAACCAGCGCGGGCCGTCGCTGGGTCACTGACAGTGGGTCCCTTGGGCCCACTGGTCAGGTTTGACCAGTCGCCCGCGCCTCCCTCCTCCTCTGTCCGAGCGGTGGCGGGGTTTCGGCGATCGACGCCGGCGATTGGCGGCTCCTCGTGGGGCTCCGACGGCGGGGATAGGTTCACTGTGCTAGGGCGATCCTCCCGGTGGTCGAGAGGGTCATGGGGGTGAAGGGAGTCGCCGGCGGCGAGCTCTGTGGCGCACGGCGGCTTCGGGGGATTGGGGACTTGGGCTATGGTGGCTCCCGATCGAAGCTGAGAGGCTGGGTGGCTCCGCAAGATCGAGGGGGGTCGGACGGTGGTGCTGGCTGGGCTAGGTGGGCTCTGCTCGCGGCGCATGGCACCGGAGCGTGGCGGCGGCCGAGCTGACCGGAGATGTGGAAGACGGCCTCTCCCCATCGATTGTCGGCTATGGGGGCATCAGAGGGATGGCCTGTGGTTGCCTGGGGGTTTGGAGGAGCTCGGGGGTTCCTTTTATAGGCGGCCGAGGTCGGTTCCCGCGGCCATGGATAAGGACGCCGGCGAACCGCCGTTTTGTCGCAGCAGGGCGACATGGAGGCGGTTGGGGCTGGTAGGTGCATTCCGACGAACTCCCCACTACTCAAGGGGGCGAGCTGGCGCGCGGCTGTGGCTCGGGCGGCGCCGTCCATGGCAGAGGCTGTCGGAGCGGCGGTGGCGGCTTGCGGTGGTGGTGCTGTGGGGTGCCAGGGGTGGCCAGGGCGGCTCTGCGATGAGGGAGAGGTCGGGGCATGCTGGCTGCGAGTGGGAATGGATCAAAACGAGCTCGGGGAGGCGGCAGTGGGACGCGGTGACTCGGGTGCACGCACGTGCAAAACGCGCGCTCTGGCCGCGCCTAGAGCACGCACGCCAGGTGCTCGACGCAATGCCATCATGTGCTAGGGGGCTTGGATGAGGCTGGGGGTTAGCAGGTCTAGCTTAGAGTCATCTATGAGCTTAGTGGACATGCTGGTTTGGCAAAACAAGCAGGTTCAAAATGCAAACTAGGGCTCATGCCAATTCTGTTCATGCACTCAAGGTGTTTGACAGAATGCCAAGGGCATCTAGGCAACTCTTGGGGTGGCCAAAAACTCCAGATCATAGTCTCTTTGGATGATAAAGAGGGTGGCAAGGTTAGTTTGTCAAAAACAAAAACTTGTTAGTGCAAGTTTTTGAGAAAACCAAATCTGGACAGAAACTAAAGGCTGTAATTGCATGAACCAAAAATACTCCAATGGGTCCACTCTCCTGGACTTAAGGGTTTTGTAGGGTGGTTTATAAGCAGGAAAAAGAATCATGGGTATTAGGGCAAGTTAAAATATGGTTGTAGTAGAAAACACCTCACTGGACCAGAGAGTAAAAGAGGATGTTTTGCTCAAATTTTTCAAAGAACATCAATGGGTTTTTGGATAAAGTTGAATATCATACTCCTATTAACATCCCCTAATTTTGGTGGAAGTTTTAAAGGAATATTTAAATAGGTTGTAGTGCAAAAGTGCAAACTGGACCAGATTTGAAAACTTGGGGTAGAGCTCAAAATCTCCAAATGACTAAAAGACATTTTTGCACAAAAGTGATGTGGAAACATCACATGACATCCCCAAATTTTGGTGAAAATTTTAAAGAAGTATTTGAAAGGGTTACAGTGCAAAAGAGGCTCCATAACTTATGAAAAATCATTTTTAGAAGAATAAAGCTCAGGAAAAACAATTATGCAAATAAACCCACTGATAAAAGAAATGTTTTCTTGAGAGGGTATACAAGTCCAATAATATTTTTGGAAGGTTTTCACTTGGGGTAAAAACTTACAATATCAAAGAAAAGAGAGGTTATGAAATCAAAAGATAAATCCAGAAAATAAAAATTTAATTTCCTGGCAAAATTTTAATAAACAAAATATGGTTAAATTTTTGGGGTGTTACACGCCTAAACCACAAGAGCCGTTGCTGCTGTATCTGGCGGCGACGAATCAAGTGGTCAGCGCTGCGCTGGTGGCGCAGAGGGAGGTCGACGAAGAGGTAGTGGCAATGGCAGGACTGGTGGGTGGCGAGTCAGAGATTTCCCCGGCAGGGCCTGGTGCCGGCAAGGCAAGGCCCCCGGCAGAGTCTGACGCCATCGGGACAGGGCCCACGCAGCCAAATGAAGTGGTGCAGAAGAAGAAGATGATGCAGCACCCGGTTTACTTTGTCAGCTCCCTCTTGCAAGGGGCTAGGTCAAGGTACTCCGGTGTGCAGAAATTGCTCTTCGGCCTCCTTATGGCCTTGAGGAAGCTTTGTCATTACTTCAAAGCCCACGAGATCACTGTCGTCACCCGCCTCCCATTGCAACGGATATTGCATAACCCAGACGCAACCGGGAGGATTGTGGAGTGGGCCTTGGAGCTTTCAAGCTTTGGTTTGAAGTTTGAAAGTACTTCAACGATCCAGAGCAGAGTCTTGGCGGAGTTCGTTGCGGAACGGACTTCAACGCCCGACGAAGAGATCCAGGAGACCACTCTCCCCGGCAAGGAAGCAAGTTGCTACTGGATCATGTACTTTGACGGGGCTTTCTCGCCGCAAGGCGCCGGTGCTGGTGTGCTGCTCGTCGCACCCACCGGAGAGCACCTCAAGTATGTGATCCAGATGCACTTTCCCAGGGAGATGTCCACAAACAACACTGCCGAATACGAGGGGTTGCTTGCCGGTCTCAGGATCGCAGCAGACCGCAGGGTTAAAAAGCTCATCGTCAGGGGTGATTCACAGCTTGTTGTCAGGCAAGTCAACAAGGATTATCAGAGCCTGTTGATGGAGGCCTACATAGATGAGGTGAGGAAGCTAGAAGAGCGCTTTGACGGTATACAAGAAAAGCACGTTCCCCGAGCGAAGAACGACATTGCTGATTACCTGTCAAAGCGCGCTGCCTTCAAACTGCCTGTGGAACCAGGTACTTTTGTGCTTCGGCTAACTCAACCATCCGTTTTACCATCAACAGAGCGGAAAAAGCGGAGGAAATCAGGCCCCGGCAAGTACTTCCCCGCCGAGCCCCCTGGGCCGCCGGCAAAGGTAATGTCGTGGGTACTGAGCCTGCCGAGGGGCAGCAGACTCTGGCAGGGTGCCAAGCCCTGGCCGTAGAGACGGCCGCTCCCATGGCAGAAGAGATGCCTTTGGTCCTTGCAGTCGAGCCCCAGGCTCCAGCATGGGCATAGCATACCGTCCGTTTCCTCCAGATAGGGGAACTTCCCGAGGAGCAGGAAGAAACGGAAAAAGTAGCTTGTCGGTCTGCCTTGTATCAGTTCATCGACGATGTCCTATACAGAAAAAGACCAAACAATGTGAAATTGAAGTGTATCCCCCGGGAGGAAGGACTGGAGCTGTTGGCAGAGATACATCGAGGCTGTCGGATGTGGGGTTCCGGCAAATCCTTAAGGTTCGAACTCTGGGGTGCGCGCGAAGTCTTTCCCTCCTACCAATCCACGCCCTATCTCGCTAAGATCTCACGGGCGAACTCGACGAACTCGCAACACAGAAAGACATGAGGTTTATACTGGTTCGAGCCACCGTTGTGGTGTAATACCCTACTCCAGTGTGGTGGTGGTGGATTGCCTCTTGGGCTGATGATGAACAGTATAAGGGGAAGAACAACCTCATGAGGTTGAGGTGTTCTTGTGCTCGACCAGCTTGTGTGGGTGAGATGCCTCTGAGTGAGTTGGCTCCTATGGTGGTGGCTAGCTCTACTTATATAGGCCCTGGTCCTCTTCCCAAATATTGAGTGGGAAGGGAGCCAACAACGGCGGGCAAATTTGAAGGGGGACAACTAGTACAAGCTATCCTGACAAAAGTGGTCTTCGCCTGCGAAAGGCTCTGGTGGTGACGCCGCCTTGGGCTCCACGATGACCTCCGTCCTGCCGTCCTTCTGGTCTTGGTCTCGTTGCACCAATAAGGCAACCTTTGCCTGATGCCTCAGTACTACTCGCCTGCGCTGGCCTCCTTAGCACCAAAGAGGAAACAAGGACGCTGCGCGCGCTAGTGCCCGCCTGGTCTCGATCGTCATGGCTCACGTCATGAGAGCCTCGTGAGGTTTGCCCCGTGTTGATATCTCCGCTCCTCGTGAGCCTGTCTGGCCAGGCCACTCCTGAGGAGGTCTTGCGTCGTCCGCCTCGCGAGGCTTGGCCCATCGCGAGGGTCTTGGATGCCTCGTTGATGAAGATGGGCCGTACGACCCGTTGACTTAGCCACGCCGTGGGCCGCAGGTAGGCAAGTCTGGGGACCCCCGTTCCCAGAATGGCGACAGTAGCCCCTGGGCCCAAGGTGCGCTCTGGCTTGGCTTCACGGCGAAGCCAAGGGTCAAGTACGGAGCACCGCGGGCCCCAAAAGCCTGCGGCCTCGGTTGACGCGTGGCAGTTGATTGGACGTGGGCGTCTCCACTTCGCCACGCTGCCTCAGCAACTGTTCAACTTGACAAGTCCCTGCGACATGCAAGGAAAACCATCATTACCTGCGATCGTGGGGGGCGCCGGTTGGCCTCCTTCCGCTATAAATGGGGAGGGGGGCGGAGCCCCCGTCGCCCATCTCTTCCTTGCTTGCTTGCTTCTTCTTCCTTGCTCCACCGCCAGCAGCGCCACTGATAGCGCCATGAAGGAAGTTCTCTGCCATCGAGAAGGGGAAGGCCCCTCGCAAGGGACCCGGCTCCCCGGCGCCCAAGCGCGGACGCGGCCGTCCGCGCAAGCACGCCGCGACCCCCGCCGTGGCCCACTGTGGTGGCGGCGCCGCGGCACGCGGAGAGGATCGTCCCAGCCATGGCGGTCCAGTTGACGAGGGGAGGCGTGCTGTGGTGGCGCGGCCTCCCCGTCCGTGCTTCCATTCGGCGGAGGTGTCGCCGGAGTTTGTCGTCTGGTCGGAGAACCCGGCCGGCAACTGGCTCCAGCTTCCGCGCTTCTTCGCCGGAGAACTGCCGGCCTCCGGTCCAGGAGGACTCTGGTTGCAGGCGGACGGTTGCTGCAGCAAGGCCTCTTGGGTCGCGATCGAGACTTCCGCCGTCGGCAACATAGCCCTGGCCCGTGGCTGGCAGACGTTCGCCCACGCGCGCGGCCTGGGCAGGCGATGCACCCTCCACTTCAAGTATGATGGTGGAAGATTGTCGCCGCGCCGGGTGCTGCCCCGAGGCGAATGACGGCGAGGAGGTGCTCGGCCTTGGTGACGGTCGCGACGAGGATGAGGGCGAGCCTGCCCTCGGCGGCGACCGTGTCTCATCCAGCTACGGCGGTTCTTCCTTCGGCGGCAGCTCCAGCAGTGGTGGCTACGACCAGCCGCCGCGCCCGCTTTGAAGGTGGCAGCGGGTCATCTCGTCGCCGTGCCTCCGTGAAGCGCGAGGAAGGGTCTGGCTAGGCTCGGGGTGTCGCTAGGGGCCTGCCGTCGCGGATCGCTGCAACGCCGCTTTGTTTTGCTCTTTTTCCTGCATCAAAAAAATGAAACCAGTATGGGCCCAGAGGGGCATGTATCGAACTGTGGTTCCTTGGTTATTGCACTGTGCGTGTTGTTCCCATGCCGTGTTGTTATTTTGCACAAAGATAACTTAACCTGATGCATTCGGGACGCCCTCTTCCTTACGAGGCGTTTGTTTCCTCGTGTCCATCTTGACCTGGTGGTCTGTGTTTGCTCAGGAACTGCAAAATTTTGTTAGGAGGTGCGCTAGAAGATTTGCCGTCCACTCGAGCCTTGACCTGGCGCTTTGTATCGCGGTACCCGTGGGGCACGGACTAGGAGAGGTGCGCCAGTTTTTGGGCTCGAACGAGGGTGGCTCGCGAGAAGGCAGAAAGGAGAAAAAATGCTCGCGAGGGCACCTGCCTAGCCCCCTCGCGAGGTGCACGCGAGAGAGAACACGAGCAAACCAGAGCCGGAAAATGCGGTAAGAGGCGAGGGAATCAAATCAGCAAGGAACGCCAAAAGCAAACTTCGATAAGGAAAAACGAGCCAACTACGGAAAGCAAATGAAAAGCCGCGTCCGGCACCTAATCTAGTCTTCAAGTCTTCTCACCAACGCGGAGCTAAGTGCTGCCACTAGGCGTGGGTGGGAGCCCCAGGGCCTGAGGCCGGCGCTCCTGAGACTCCGGGGCGTGTACATCCCCAACTCATTATTACGTGAGAGTGTCACGGGCGGCGATTCTTCACAGGAACCGGGCCTTGTTTACAGGCTCTGGGACTTTCTTCACACGCTCTGGGCCTTGCTTCATGGGTAGAACTTCCGGAGGTGCTGGATGTTCCAGGCGTTCTGGATGGGCATCCTGTCCTGTGTCTCCAGGCGTGCTGCACCAGGCCTGGAGACATGGACGACCCTGAACGGGCCCTCCCACATGGGCGAGAGCTTGTGCAGCCCTTCCCTGGAGAGGACCCGCCTCAGGACGAGGTCGCCTACCTCAAGCGTCCTAGAGCGAACGTTGCGGCAGTGGTATCGCCGCAGCGCTTGTTGGTACCTTGCCGCCCTCAATGCGGCTTCGCGATGGCGTTCCTCCCCAGCACGAGATCCATCCCCCGTGTGGCGTCCTGCTGCGTTTCGTCGAACGCCAGGACCCGTGCGGAGCGATGCTTGACCTCGTGAGGAAGGACTGCTTCAGCTCCGTAGACGAGGAAGAATGGAGTCTCGCCCGTTGGCTTGGTGGCGGTGGTGCGGATGGACCACATCACGGACTGGAGCTCATCGTGCCAGCCCCTGCCGCAGGCCTCCAGCTTCTTCTTGAAGGTCCTGGTCTTGAGGCCCCTCAGGACCTCCGCGTTGGCGCGTTCGGCCTGGCCATTGCTCCTGGGGTGCGCTACCGAAGCGTAGCAGATCTGCGTTCCAAGGTTAGCACAGTAGGTTTTGAAGAGGTTACTAGTAAACTGCGAGCCGTTATCTGTGATGATGCGGTTGGGGACTCCGAAGCGGCTCACGAGGCCCTTGATGAACTTGACAGCGTAGCCGGCTGGGATGGTACGGACGGCTTCCACTTCCGCCCACTTGGTGAACTTGTCGATGGCGACGTAGAGATAGCGGTAGCCCCCTGGCGCCCGTGGGAACGGGCCTAAGATGTCCAGCCCCCAGACCGCGAATGGCCACGTGAGCGGGATGGTCTGGAGGCCCTGAGCTGGCTGGTGAATTTGCTTGAGTGGAATTGGCAAGCCTCGCAGGACTTTACCAGCTCGGCTGCGTCGTTGAGTGATGTAGGCCAGTAGAATCCACTGCGGAACACCTTGTCGACGAGGGTCCGTGACGACGAATGGTGCCCGCAGTCCCCTCCGTGTATGTCAACCAGCAGCTCCCTTCCTTGATCGCTGGAGATGCAGCGCAACGTGACATCGTTCGGTCGTTTCCTGTACAACTCGCCGTCCTGGATACAGTATGCCGTGGCCTGCCGGGCCACGCGCTCTGCGTCCTCTTCCTTTTCCGGCAGCGTCCCTTGCATCAGGTACTCCTTGAATTCCTTGATCCAGCTTTCCTCCTGGGGCTCGAGCGCCAAGAGCAGCCGAGCTCCTGAGGTCGGGCCACAGGCTGGGGCTCCCGTGGCTGGAGGCTGTGGGAGCTCCTCCCGAGGCTGAGTCGTGCTTGAAAGTGGTGGTGTAGCTGATGGCTTGAAGAGCCGCTCCTCGAAGACACCGGGCTCTTGCGGCTGCCGCTTGGATGCTCTCCTGGCGATGTCGTCGGCTTCCTTGTTGGTACCTCAGGGCACGTGCTGCAGCTCCAGGCCTGAGAACTGCTTTTCCATCTTGCGCACCTCCGCGAGGTATGCCTCCATATGCTCGTCCTTTGGCTCGTACACCTTGTTGGAGAAGTTGACGAGGAGTTGCGAGTCGCCTCTGACGGTAAGGCGCTTCACCCCTAGAGCTGCTGCAGCCTTCAGGCCAGCTATGAGGCCTTCGTATTCTGCGATATTGTTGGAGACCTTCTCGCCGTGTTGAAAGCAGAGTTGCACGGCGTAGTAGAGCTTGTCCTGAGTGGGCGAGATGAGCACCGCACCAGCCCCCGCGCCTTGGTGCGCGAAGGCGCCATCGAAATACATGACCCAGCCGTCTGGAGCCTCGCTCCCTGGTGAGGTGGACCGGTCTTCGCCTTCTTCAAGTGTCGGGGCATCCGTCCATTCTGCCACAAAATCAGCGAGCGCGGCCCCCTTGATGACCCTGGTAGTGCTGAACTCCAACTGGAATGCTTGCAGCTCGATGTTCCATTCAGCGACCCTTCCAGCTGAGTTGGGGCTCCTGAGCACCCTCTCCAATGGGTAGGCTGAGACGACCTTGATGGGGTGGCCCTGGAAGTAGTGTCGCAACTTGCGTGAGGCCACCAAGAGCACGAGCAGGAGTTTCTGAGGCATGGGGTAGCGCGCCCTCGCATCCCGCAGCACGGTGCTGACGAAGTACACTGGGTGTTCTACGAGGGCCGGCATACTGCCGAGGCCTGGGTCCTGCGGAGATTGGTGCATCTCCTGAGGAGGAGGGGTTCCTGAGACTTGACTGTCTTCAGGAGCTTTGGCGACGTTGTCCTGCCGAGCTTGGTCTTATGCTGCTGATGCCTTTGCTGCGCCTTCCTGACCCTGCACCACTTTAGCTCCGGCTTGGCGCAGCGCGCCCTTGGCTTCGCGCTCCTCCCGAACCGCCACCAGCGCCGCGCTGGCGGAGTACGGGGTGGCGGCAAGGTAGAGTACTAGGGGCTCGAGAGGCCGTGGTGCCACCATTACCGGAGGGCTGGTAAGGTATTTCTTGAGGTCTCGGAAGGCCTGGTCGGCCTCCGGGGTCCACTCGAACGGGCCCTTCTTCTTCATGAGCTTGAAGAAGGGTAAGGAGCGCTCTCCCAGTTTGGAGATGAAACGCCCCAATGCGGTCACCTGCCCCGCTAGCTTCTGCATCTCTTTGAGGGTCTGTGGTGGGCTCATGTCCTCGATGGCCTTGATCTTCTCCGGGTTCACCTCGATCCCTCTGTGGGATACGAGGAATCCTAGTAGCTTGCCGGAGGGGACGCCGAACACACACTTCTCCGGGTTAAGCCTCAAGTTCACTTGGCGCAGGCTCTCGAAGGTCTCCTCCAAGTCTTGAATCAACATCTTCGCCTCGCGAGACTTTACCACTATGTCGTCGACGTAGGCCTCTGTGTTTCTCCCGAGCTGCCGCCCCAGGGTGATGTGCATCAGCCGCTGAAAAGTCGCGCCCGTGTTGCGCAGCCCGAAGGGCATGCAGGTGTAGCAGTACACCCCACATGGCGTCAGGAAGGATGTCTTCTCCACGTCTTCCACCGCCATCTTGATCTGATGATACCCTGAGAATGCATCCAGGAAGCACAGCAGGTCGCATTCGGCGGTGGAGTCAACGATCTGGTCGATGCGCGGGAGCGGGAACGGATCTTGGGGGCAGGCTTTGTTAAGGTTGGTGAAGTCGACACACATCCGTTCCTTCCCGCCTTTCTTTGGCACTACGACGGGGTTCGCCAGCCATTCGGGATATCGAACTTCACGAATGGCACCTGCCGCCTCCAGCTTGCGTGTCTCCTGGACGATGAAGGCCTGCTTCTCAGTGGACTCCTGCCTCGCTCGCTGCTTCACGGGGCGTACGTTGGGGCATACCCTCAGATGATGCTGAATCACCTCCCTCGGGACCCCTACCAGCTGATTGGGCTCCCACGCGAATATCTCCTTGTTCGCGCGCAAGAACCTCACCAAGGCCTCCTCTTGACCTGGGTCAAGGCCGGCGCCTATGGTAAAGGTGGCTCCCGAAGGCCCGTCCTCGTTGACCGGCACCTGCTAGGTTTCCGCCTTGTCTTGGGTGAACAACTTCTTCTTCTTGGTAGGCGCGGCCTTCTTGGCCTCGGGAGTACTGGCGCCGGCTGGCTGTGCTGCTGCCGCGGTCTTGAAGGCAAGCCTGAGTGCCGTCACAGCCTCCTTAGTGTCCCCTTTGATGGCGAGGATGCCCTTGCTCCCCGGCATCTTCATGAGGTTGTAGGCCGGGTGAGTCACCGCCATGAACTGAGCGAGAGCTGGGTACCCGAGGATGGCGTTGTACGGGATACCGATGCCGGCGATGTCGAAGTCCACTAGCTCGGTGCGGTAGTTGTCGCATGTGCCGAAGGTGACGGGGAGGCGAATCTGCCCCAGAGAGTGGGCAGCTCCACCACCAACTCCTAAGAAGGGCTTGCTGAGGCTGAGCCGCTCGAGCGGCACGTGAAGAAGGCTGAAGGCTTCTACGGAGAGCAAGTTGAGGCCGGCACCGCCGTCGAGGAGGGTCTTAGTAACGGCCACGTTGCAAATGGTGGGCATGCAGAGCATTGGGAGCACGCCCGAGCCGGCGGTAGAGTCAGGGTGGTCTTCTGAGCCGAAGGTGAGGTCGGCCTCTGGTGCAGCCCAACCTGGCGGAGCCCCCGGGCGCTTGGAGGTGGCCCTGATCTGACGGAGGAACGGCTTGACGTGGCGATCTGAAGGCGGTGCTTGAGAGCCGCCCAGCAAGGCTGCGACTGCATGGTTCGCCGGCACCGTGTAGCGGGCAATGAAGAGGTCGCGGAGCTCCCCCCAGGACGCCACCGTGGATCCAGGGAGGTTGAGTAGCCAGGCGCGCGACTCGCCGGCGAGGGCCATGGGGAACCAGCTGGCCATGATCTTGTCGTCGCCTCCGGCCTCGAGGACAGCCTCCTCATACGCCAGCAGGAACGTCGACGGGTCTGTTGCACCGTCGTAACGCGGCGGAATCTCCGGCTTGAACTTGGTCGGCCACCGCACCCACCGTAGGTCGGGGGCCAAGGCTCGGTACCCAGATGCCCCGCGGTAGACGTCGGCCGCAGGGGCGGATGGCGGGGCACCCGCCATGGGGGCGAAGTGCAGCGACACGGGGCGCAGGCTGGTGGAGGGGAGCTACGGCGCACCCCTACCTGGCACGCCAAATGTCGGATGTGGGGTTTCGGCAAACCCTTAAGGTTCAAACTCTGGGGTGCGCGCGAAGTCTTTCCCTCCTACCAATCCACGCCCTAGCTCGCTAAGATCTCACGAGCGAACTCGATGAACTCGCAACACAGAAAGACACGAGGTTTATACTGGTTCGGGCCACCGTTGTGGTGTAATACCCTACTCCAGTGTGGTGGTGGTGGATTGCCTCTTGGGCTGATGATGAACAGTACAAGGGGAAGAACATCCTCCTGAGGTTGAGGTGTTCTTGTGCTCGACCAGCTTGTGTGGGTGAGATGCCTCTGAGTGAGTTGGCTCCTACGATGGTGGCTAGCTCTACTTATATAGGCCCTGGTCCTCTTCCCAAATATTGAGCGGGAAGGGAGCCAACAACGGCGGGCAAATTTGAAGGGGGACAGCTAGTACAAGCTATCCTGACAAAAGTGGTCTTCGCCTGCGAAAGGCTCTGGTGGTGACGCCGCCTTGGGCTCCATGATGACCTCCGTCCTGCCGTCCTTCTGGTCTTGGTCTCGTTGCACCAATAAGGCAACCTTTGCCTGATGCCTCGGTACTCCTCGCCTGTGCTGGCCTCCTTAGCACCAAAGAGGAAACAAGGACGCTGCGCGCACTGGCGCCCGCCTGGTCTCGATCGTCATGGCTCACGTCACGAGAGCCTCGTGAGGTTTTCCCCGCCTTGATATCTCCGCTCCTCGTGAGCCTGCCTGGCCAGGACACTCCTGAGGAGGTCTTGCGTCGTCCGCCTTGCGAGGCTTGGCCCCTCGCGAGGGTCTTCGATGCCTCGTTGATGAAGATGGGCCATACGGCCCGCTGACTTAGCCATGCCGTGGGCCGCAGGCAGGCAAGTCTGGGGACCCCCGTTCCCAGAACGCCGACAAAGGCATATGTGGCTCCCACATAGGGTCGAGGGCCCTTGCCGGCAAGGCATTCCGGCAAGGCTTCTTCTGGCCCACTTCCCTCCAGGATGCGACGACACTAGTAACCAGGTGTGAAGCGTGCCAGTTCCATTCGAAGAAGCTTCATCAACCAGCTCAAGCCCTTCAAACAATCCCTCTCTCCTGGCCGTTTTTGGTCTGGGGGCTCAACATACTTGGCCCTTTCCCTCTCGCTGTCGGGGGCTTTGAATACTTGTACGTTGCGATCGACAAGTTCACAAAGTGGCCGGAGGTGGAGGTAGTGAGGAAGGTTACTGCACAGTCAGCCGTCAAGTTCTTCAAAGGGCTAGTCTGTCGTTTCGGTGTGCCAAACAGGGTCATCACCGACAACAGCATGCAGTTCACAAGCCACATCTTCATGCAATACATCCAAGACCTTGGCGCCAAGGTCTGTTTCGCTTCCATGGCACACCCGCGGAGCAACGGCCAGGTGGAGAGGGCAAATGCTGAAGTGCTGCGAGGCCTGAGAACAAAGACTTTTGACAAGATGCACAAGAGTGGAAGGCACTGGATTGATGAGTTGCCGGCGGTTCTTTGGTCGATCAGAACGACGCCAAATTGAGCCACCGGCCAGACACCCTTTGCCCTGGTATACGGGGCAGAAGCAGTTCTCCACACGGAACTCACATACGGGACACCTCGAGTGCTCGCTTATGACAAGCTTGAGCAAGAGCAATTGCGGCAAGATGACGCAACGCTCCTTGAGGAAGATCGTCTTCGGGCGGCTGTGAGAGCAGCACGCTACCAGCAAGCCTTGCGCCGCTACCATAGCTGCAAGGTTCATGCCCGAAGCTTTGAGGAAGGCGACCTTGTTCTTCGGTGCGTTCAATCGGCCAAGAATTCCAACAAGTTGACTCCGAAGTGGGAAGGCCCTTATCGGGTAATACGAGTCACCAGGCCCGACGCAGTCCGCCTGGAGACCGAAGATTCTATTCCAGTGAGCAACTTGAACATTGAACATCTTCGCAAGTTTTACCCATAAGGCGCGGTTGCCGGCCCCCCCGGCAAACCACCTTTTGTACAAGCCTTGCTGACAAGGCATGTAACCCTCTGTACAAAGCCAGGCGCAGACCCTGAGCATAAATAAATGAAGCGCTGGCGCCCTATGTTATAGCATGCATGCTAGGTTAAGTCTCCCCCTCGGTTAGGGTTGGTAGTGCTTAGCGGCGACTAACCCCTAGCATAGAGGTCGAGTTTGCGTTACTCTGATCCTTTCCGTCCTCTTTGGTTCACAGGGTACACAGACGCTCCTGCTGGGCTGTTTGGAGGAAAGAGAACGAGCCGGCGCTCCGGCCTCGGGAAGCCAAGGTTGCCGGGGGCTGCAGATACAAGAATCCAGCCACGGCAAGCCAAGGCTGCCGGGGGCTGCAGATTCAGATAAGTCTTTCATCCTCTGCTGTGCATTTCCGTATGAAGTTGGGGCATATGAAACCTCGTTTTGCTCCTAGACCACCGTGCTCCCCCTCTTTTCCTGTGCCCAGGTCCCGGGGTCGGAACCGGGTCGTAGTCACGGTGGCGGGGAAATAAACGAGGGGCCTAACTCTACTTTGCCCCTGCCTCTGCCAAGAGCGTGAGAATGGTCGGCTAAAGTAAGGGGGCGGCAAGGCCTGTTGCCGGGCGTCGATGTTTATCTTAAAAATAACGAGGATTCACTCCTCGGCATGGGCCTCGCTCATGCACAAAGAACCTGGCAAGCACCCTTTTTCATTAAAAACGTCCCATACAGGTACAGCTCATACGGGATGAAAAACATGAGCAAGGGGATTACAAATTTTAAATCTAACGAGTGCCCGCAGGCTTACAAACTAAGAAGAGATAAGATGCCTGTAATCCCTTTCTTGTCCCTCTCCTCTGAAGGTGGAACAAGATAGCGGGAGGGTGAAAAGAGCGCCTAGGCGAGGTGCAAGGAGCAGAAGGCACCAAGAGAGCATCCCGGTGCCAGGAGAGGAGCTGGAAGATGAGGCAGCGGGCCGACAATACGCGACGAAGGCGTCGGTGCCCGCGTACTCCAACTTGACGGCCGCCACCCGCCTTCTTCGCCTTCTCCGGCCCTCCTACGCCACCCGCCCAAGGAGACCACGGGGAGCGCACCGATGGAGAGCTTGACGAGGAAGGCCCTCGGCAGGGCGCGTGGCCGAGGGAGGGGCGACGCGGTCAGTCGGAGTCGGGGTTGGCGTCCCGCCGCTCGACTCCCTCGTCATTGCTGTCGCTGTCCTCCTCGTCGCTCTCGCTTGAGGAGGAATCTTCATCGTTGGAGGAGCTCTCCATGAAGCACTTTAGGCAAGTTCCAAGATCTCCAAAGACCTTGACGGAGAGCAGGCCGCCCTCCATTAACTTGAAGTAGAGGACGAGCCCTGCCGTCAAGCTGTGGACGCGAGCAAACGTCTTCCATCCGCGACGGAGGTACATGACGTGAGGAGTGGGGAAGTCGACGTCGACCCGCGTGCCGCCGTTCCTGTAGCCCCTCATGTGCAACCTGAGGGTCTGGGGTGGATCGAGCTCCATCTCCCGAGCAAATGGGGTAGGGAGACGAAGACGACGACGTAGTGGCCGGCGCAGCCTGATGAAGAACTTGCGGGGCTGGTCCCCGACACGGCCCTCCATCGCGGGAGGCACCGCTGGCGGAGGCACGACCATTGCGCCGCCTCATCCCCCTCTTCCCCGAGTGCCACGGCGACCTCGGCCTCGCCCCCTCCCCCTTCCTCTCGTGGCCGGCTCCGCCGCAAGGAGCTCTTGGGAAGGAGGAACACGCTATCGAGCGGCGACCCTCGCCGCCACCGTTGAAGGGCCTGCGCCCTCTCTCGCCATGGAGGGTGGAAGAAAGGAGCAGAGGTGGAAGAGGATGGATGCCGGGAGAATGTGGGATCACATCCCCCTCCCCCTCCTTCTAAAGGGGCGGGGTCGAGGCTCGACCGCCCCACTCAACCAATCCAACCATCGGGGGTGCAGGGAATCGGGACCGACCCGCTGCCTCAATCAGCGATGGCCCGGTTTCCCGCCTCCACCGCCTGCCACCCGCATGGGGGGTGCGTGGAGAGCGAGCAGGATCGAGGGGGCGGGTGAAGAGACCGTTCCCCACCCCATGATCGTGGGGCGCGGGCGCCTTGAAGACCGCGACCCGAGTCCACCCAGTAAATGAGTTGCGCCTCTGCGCCTCCCTCTTTTTCTGGGGAAGGCGCGAGCCACCTCCTTACTGTGAGGTGACGCATGCATGCGGGAACCGCCCCACGCATGACCCCCATGTCACACACTACTCTCCACGTCGCTCGTTCAACGCGGGTCGTGGAGAAGCGCAGCGGACGAGAAGTTACCGCAGTAAAAATCCCGCCCCGACTGCCCGCGCACCGTTCTGGGCCTGGCCCAACAACGTGTCGCGCCTATGTGTGGCCCAAGCCCGGGGGCTCCTGTTGGTGTACAAAAGTAGGGGCACTCCTTTTTACCCCTTTACTTGTGCACGGGCAGTCAGAGCCGCGCCCGCGGCCACACTAAGGGAGGCAGAGGAGGGGAGCCGAAGGCACCAGGTGACCAGAGGCAACGCCAAGACCAGAGAACGCGGAAGAGCAAGAGGGCGAGGTGGACTCCCTCGGCAAGATCCTTGCCGAGGCAGCCTCCGCAGCCCCGGCAAGAGCCTTGCCGGGGCAACTTGCCCGACACCAGCAGAGCAAGCCACCCTTGAGCCCACGGGTTCCAACACCACCAACTATCCACGTTGGAACTAAGGCTCGGGAAGCGCCTCTATGGTGGCATGCAGATCTTCGTCAAGACCATAAACATATGAGATCAGATGAGGACCAGAAGATGGCGATCCTCGGCGTGATCCTAGCCGAGGAAATCCACGAGACCCCCGACAAGATGCTTGCCGGGGAAGACCATGGAGCTGCGGCAAGACCCTTGCCGGATACACTTACAAGATGGCAGCAGGGCCCGCGTCTGCGATGACTCCACCGCCATCACCATGCAGCTGCCAGCTCGACCAGCTGAGCAGGCACTTGCGTGGTGACGAGCGGCCTCCATAACCGACTCAGCAAGCACCTGCGTGGTGGCATGCAGGCCTTCGTGAAGGCTCCACCACCGCGCCAGCCTAGCAGCCGGCCAACGTGGCGCCATGACGCCTCATCAGCTCAGACGCATGTCGGGGCCAGGCGAGGCGACGACAGCTGGGACGTGCTTCCTTGCCGTCACCGATAAAGCGAGGGGGGCATGTCGGCAGCGCATTAAATGCGTTTGTCCGACGGCCCCAGAGGATAGGCTTATCGACTGTAGACCTTTCCACCTCCTGTGTGCCACTATGGCGACCCTTTTGCCTATAAAAGGAGGCCCTAGGCGACCAGGAGACGGATTCGGATCTTTTGGGCAATTTACACCCCGTAGCTAGCTCAAGAACACAAGAACACTCTAATACATCCACCAAAGCAGGACTAGGGTATTATGCATCTTCGCGGCCCGAACCTGGGTAACGATCCGTGTGCTTCCTATTAGACCCGCTCTTTGCACAACCTCGCGCCCGCCAACCGTAGAAGGGATCCCAGTGATTCCATAGGTGTTGTCCCCACCGACATAGTTCATCTTTTAGTTGGTAGTACTACCACTCATTTCTTCACATTATATATGTACAATATATATGGCCAACATCATATAGCCAACAATTTAGTTGTCAAAGAATTTCAGGGTGCTTAGTTTTATTTGAGGGGTGTGTTGTGCTGGACACCATTATTGTGACTCAAATCTCTTTTGCCATGTTATAATGACATAAATACCTATGGACCAACATGCCAGCTCTCCCTCTATCTCACTACAGTACAATAAAGTGTGGGGCCTACTTGATCCCAATAGCGTTCTTATTTTCCTGTAAAATTATTCGCTTGGTTACTGCTGACAAGCGGGGCCACACTTATCATTGTGAGATAGAGAGAATCGGCTTATTTTTGTCATATAACATGGTCAACGGGTTTGATGTGAAAATAACAATGTATAATGGCATTTTGAGAAAACATCTAACGGAACGATGGCATTTTTTATATATCTAATTGCATTTTTGAGCAAGCATCTCACGGATCGATGGCATTTTTGAGTAGTTGTAACTTCTAATGGCAAAACTGAGTAGTGATACACAACTAGTGGCATAAATATTAAGAACCCAAGAATTAAATAGGCATGCTAATTTCTTTAATGGAATTTAGCACCACATTTAAGCACGTACTAGCTTTTTTAATAGTACTATATGCATAATTTGGTGACGAGCGCTCTCTATACACTACAAAAAAAAGACACTTCCGTGATGATACGTGTTTGTCACAGTAGGTCACGTTTTCTGTCATGCATGTACATCCATGAAAATTTTATGATAGAATCAAGATAGTCATACCTGTGCTGTCGTAGAAGTGTTCCATGGCATTACCAAAATTATCATCACGGAAGTGTCCTCTTCCATGACGATAAATCGCGTGTCATAGAAGTGCTTTCGTCAAGGGTGACCGACACGTGGCATCGACCATAAAGGGTCGCCGTTAAGCTATCGGGTCCGGTTTTGGATCCGATAACCCGTTAACAGCCCGGACCAATGGGGATTTTCCACGTGTAAAATTCTCATTGGCCGGAGGAAACACGTGTTGGCTCAATGTTCGGACAGATGTCATCCACTCATTGGACATGAGGCGCCTATGATACGTCGACACGTGGCACGACCCAACAGAGGCCCATTCCGGTGAAAAGGCCAGCCCAGCTAAAGGCCCACCATGTTTTTTCAAACACTAGTGGGCTGGCCCGTTAACAGCCTGCCATGTTTTGGGTCAAATTGAGGCCCATACCAGATCAGGCCCGTTCACAGCCTACCGTGTTTTGGGCCAAATAACGGCCCATATCGGATCAGGCCCGTTAACAGGCCACTGTTATTTTGGGCCCATACTAAGACAGGTTTGTATTTCAGCCTGTTAAATGCCCGTTTACCAGTTCGGCCTGATAATAGTTTCGGCCTGTTAGCGGCCCATGGTGCATCTCGGACGTTGTCGGCCCGGTTGAACTTTAGGCCATTTAACGGCCCAGGCAGAAACTATGCTATTTCTTGTCCGAAGTAACTTTAGGCCTCTTAACGGCCCGTAGTCTTCGTGGCTAAATTTCAGCCCAACTGGCCTATCGGCCTGTTAATGGCCCGTGTAACAGTTGGGCCTAATTACAGCGTTGAATCCGGCCTGCTTATAGCCCATCTGATAATGGCCCGTGACACTTTTAGGCCTATGGCCCGCGTAGATACCGGCCTTCTTAAAGCCCATAATTTTATTGGGACAAACGGGCCCGAGATATATTTTGGCCTGTTAACTGCTCGTCCTATTTGGGCCAAACATGGGCCTTAGGCAATTTCGGCCTATATTGGCCCGTGATTTTTTTGGCTCAACGCTAGCCCAATCTAGGTTTTAGCCTGTTAAAAGCCCATGGTATTCTCTGGCCCAGCTGGAAAGAACTTTACTCAGCCTGTTAAAGGCGGGAAACAACTATGGGTTTAGACCTGCTAATGGCCCAAGATGATTATAGGCCCAGGTTTTGGCCCATATGAGTAACGAGCCGGCCTGAAGATGATTATAGGCCCAGGTTTTGGCCCACAGAGGTGTTCAGTTCAATCTTTCAGATGGGGGCAGCCATCATCCCGTCGTCTAGGCTGCAGGAGGCCACTGAATGCAGATCTTCAGCGTTTGACACCGAGTGGGGGAGGGTGGCTTGTTCTCCTGGTCTTAAGGAGATTTCAAGACTTACCCCCCAAGATGCAGCGTTACATCCAGTGACCTTGTCTGTTCAAGAGTCGGCCCTTCAGGTGATTGCTTCTCATTCTCTTTATACTGCATCTCAGTCCCGCAATGTGTTTGTGCCTCTTGACACAACCACTGTCAGAAGAAGTACTCGTTCTACTAAGTATGATGGTTTCAAGATCAACCACGTCTCTGACATCAAACGCTCTAAGTCACGGGTGAAACCACGCGAAACTTCTTTTGTCACAGCTGTTTCTTTGGCTGCTGCCCCGGTGCAGGTGCGGTCGGATGATTGCCCCCCTCCTATGACGATTGAAGATCTTCAACAGATGGGCAAACGCTGCGGGATTGCGCAGGAGGCTCTTTCCCCCGAGAAGCTGCTGGATGATCAGCGCTCGTCCGCGGGAGCTGGAGACTGAACTTTTGCTGGTTCATGAATAAATCGTGGAATGTTTTGTCGTGGAACATCCGGGGCATCAACTCTGATGCTAAAACTTTGGCTCTCAGAAATGCTATCGATACTAGTGGTTGCTCTGTGGTTTGTATCCAGGAAACAAAGCGTGAATCTTTTGATCTGGCGTTTATTAAAACTTTCTGCCCTAAGCGGTTTGATAAATTTGTGTTTGCTCCATCTGTGGGTGCCTCGGGTGGTCTTATTATTATCTGGAATAGTTCCGTGTTTGTGGGCACTCCCTGGTACGTTGATTCGTTTGCTGTGGGTGTCTCTTTTGTTGCTACACAGTCCAATGACTCGTGGAAACTGATCAATGTCTACGGTCCATGTTCTGGTCAACGTCGGGTGGATTTTACTAATTGGTTATTTGACCTACATATACCTGATGATGAGAACTGGTTGATCTTCGGTGATTTCAATTTTATTCGCTCCACGACTAACAGAAACAAACCTGGGGGTGACGCTGCGGACATGTTGCTTTTTAATGAAATCATTAGAGTGCAGTCTCTGATGGAGTTACCTGTGAAGGGCCGAACATATACCTGGAGCAATATGCAAGACGACCCCTTACTTGAACAGCTTGACTGGTTCTTCTCCTCATCTTGCTGGACCACTTCGTTTCCGAATACAATGGTCTTGCCACTAGGAAAACCGGTGTCCGATCATATTCCCTGTGTGGTTACAATTGAGTCCTCTATCCCCAAGTCCAAACTCTTCCGTTTTGAGAACTTTTGGATTAACCATTCTGGGTTTATGGAGGTGGTGGAAGCTTCCTGGTCCAAGGCATGCCATGCACCGAACGCTGCCGCCCGCATTTGTAAAAAACTGAAAACTCTGCGGTATGATCTCAAGAGATGGAGCAGGGATATCTCAAAGCTGAAAATCATCATTCAAAACTGTAATGAACTTTTAGCTATGATGGATAATCTCGAGGACAAAATACCTCTATTTATCCAGGAATCAAACTTCCGGAAAATTTTGAAATCTCACTTGCAGACATTGTTACAGTTTCAGAATGAATACTGGAGGAAACGATGCACGATCAGGCTCTTCAGGTTTGCGGATGAAAATACCAAACTCTTTCAATCTCTGGCCATGGAGAGATACAGACATAACTCTATCGCCATGCTTCGTGATGGCGATGTGGAAATACATGACCATGTTGGCAAGGAAGGGGTGTTGTTCAGAACCTATAAGGAACGATTGGGTTCCTCTAAACCCACCCACATGCGCTTTGATCTTTCCAGAATCATCTGTCGGATTGAGGGACTAGAGCACTTGTCGGCACCTTTTTCCAATGAAGAAATTGACACTGTTATTAAGGAAATGCCAAGTGATCGGGCTCCAGGTCCTGATGGTTTTAATGGCTGCTTCCTTAAGAGCTGCTGGCCGATCATCAAATCAGACTTCTATGAATTGTGTCATGCCTTTCATGCCGGAGGGCTAGATATAACCAGTATTAGTGAGGGGTATATCACATTGATCCCAAAGAACTCTTCTCCAGAAACTGCAAATGATTATAGACCAATTACTTTACTGAATTGTTGTCTGAAAATCATCACTAAGATCTTGGCAAATCGGCTACAGAAAGTCATCCTCAAGATCATACACAGAAATCAGTACGGTTTTCTCAAAGGGAGGACTATTCAGGATTGCCTAGCATGGTCATTTGAATACATCCATCAATGCCATACCTCAGCGAGGGAAAACATCCTCCTTAAGCTAGATTTTGCCAAGGCGTTTGACACTATTGAACACGCCCCCATGATGGAAATTATGAAACACATGGGTTTTGATGACAAATGGCTTGGATGGATGAACACGATCTTTGGTTCGGGGGTTTCTTCTGTACTCCTTAATGGAGTCCCTGGTCGAAAGTTCAACTGTAAATGTGGAGTGCGCCAGGGGGACCCTCTCTCGCCGTTGATCTTTGTCCTTGCGGCTGATCTCCTCCAGGCAGCAGTTAACGATGCTTTTACTCGAGGGCTGCTTGATCTTCCTCTCCCTCGTGACAGGGCGGGTGATTTCCCGGTTGTCCAATACGCTGACGACACGATTTTAGTTATGCAGGCATGTCCCGTGCAGGCTGCCCGTATGAAAGCTATCCTAGAAGATTATGCTACTTCCATTGGACTGAAGATCAATTTTCAGAAATCAACTCTCATACCCATTAACATTGATCACCGACGTGCTTGTGAACTGGCTGGGGTTTTTGGATGCTCGGTTGGTTCCATGCCCTTCACATACCTCGGCCTGCCAATGGGCACAACGAGGCCCAGTGTCCTTGATCTTATGCCTCTGGTTCATGCAGTTGAACGGAAGACATCCACTGCCCTGTCACTGATGTCATCCGGAGCTAAACTAACCTTGGTCAATTCAGTTGTGACTTCGATGCTGATATATGCAATGTGCACGATCAAGATACACCCAAAGGTGATTGAACATCTGGACAAGCTGCGCAGACATTGCCTCTGGGCTAAAAACTCTGACGACGGGGTCAAAAATAACTCTCTTGCAGCCTGGGAGCTTGTATGCCGCCCAAAACGCTGCGGAGGCCTTGGTGTTATTGATCTTAAAACGCAGAATGCAGCCCTCCTCCTAAAGTATCTTTTCAAATTCTACAATCATGAAGATGCTCCCTGGGTGGAGCTTGTTTGGGATGCCTACTACAGAAACAAGATACCGCATGCATCTGAGGCAGTGGGCTCCTTCTGGTGGAGAGATGTGATGCAACTCAGTGGGATATTCCGAGGGATCACTAAAGTCACGCCGGGGGATGGCTCTAGTGCTCTGTTCTGGAAAGATGCTTGGTTTGATAGTGCTCAAGACTCCCCATTAATGGATATATACCCCCGAGCCTTTTCATTTTGTCTGAATGAGGACGACTCCATTGCTAAGGTTCTTACTGCAACTGATCCGTCCACGATTTTTAGTTTACCTCTCTCGACCCAGGCGAGAGAAGAAATCAAAGAGATCCAGGAGGGGTTGCCGCAAAATCGACTGACCACCGACAACAGTGATGTCTGGGAATGTTTGCTCGGGCGTTTTTCGTCCAAGAAATTCTATAATCACTGCTACAAACAGGTTGTGGCGGATGAGGCGTTTGGATGGCTTTGGAAAGCTAAAAGCCCGATCAAATTCAAGATGTTTGGATGGCTACTCCTAGTTGATCGCCTGAATACCAGGAACATGCTCAAACGCAGACATTTTGTGGTCGTGGGGGGCAACTATGCATGCATGTTCTGTCAAAACCCTCCAGAGGAAACGGTGGAACATCTGTTCTTCAATTGTCCCTTTAGTCAATACTGCTGGGATGTAGTTGGAATGACATGGCCGACAGCTGACAACAGACTGGCTCTTCTGCATGGAGGTAGGGGTAATTGGAGACAACCTCTCTTCATGGATATCTTTCTCCTGGCGGCTTGGAGTCTTTGGATGGAGAGAAACAATCAACACTTTTGAGGGATTCAGCACTCCCATGGAGCATGGCTAGCTAGATTCAAGCATCTTTTGGAGTTGCTAACACACAACTGCCGGGAGGATCTTCATCCTTTCCTGTCTGATTACATTGTAAATTTGGGCCACTAAGACCGTAGATAGCTCGCATGGCCGGGGGGCCACAAAACCCTTTGTAACACATATGTAATTGTTCCATTGTGAGTAATACAAAGTCAGTGGGAGCCTCTCCCACTGTCGTTCTCCCTCAAAAAAAAAAACGAGCCGTCCTGAAGACCGACAACACTGAGATCCATTGAACCTTCCGGCCTAAATTATAGCATATCGACCAAGAATAAACCTAGACTATACAACAAAGAAATTACAGCATATTACATTCCCTCATCATCAAAGTTCGGCGCTAGTGATAATAAAGGGCAACCAGACAACATATTACATAAACTGGGCAGGTCGCCACCAGTGGAAGTTAACAGGCAGACAAAATAATAGACAGAACCGACAGCACCTGAACACAGTTCAAGAAAGGTTAGCCTGGCCCAGGAGCTGCAGCGCAAGCAGCATAGCAACCTGATGAGACTGCGCTGTTGGATCACGGGTTCCGGCAAAACCCTCAAGGTTCAAACACTTGGGTGCGCATGAAGATCTCCCCCTACCGATCCACGTCCTAGCTTCGCTAAGATCTCACAGACTAACTCGATGAGCTCGCAACACAAAAACACAAGATTTATACTAGTTCGAGCCACCGTTGTGGTGTAATACCCTACTCCAGTGTGGTGGTGGTGGATTGCCTCTCGGGCTGAGGATGAATAGTACAAGGGGAAGAACAGCCTCCTGAGGTTGAGGTGTTCTTGTGCTTGGCCAACTTGTGTGTGTGAGGATCTGATGCCTCCTACTGTGGTGGCTAGTACTATTTATAGAGGCCCTGGTCCTCTCGCCAAATATTGAGCGGGAAGGGAGCCAACAATGGCCAATTTGAAAGGGGACAGCTAGTACAACTATCCTGACAAAAGTAGTCTTCGCCTACAAAAGGCTCTGGTGGTGACGCCATCTTGGGATCCATGGTGACCTCCGTCTTGCCGTCCTGCTAGTCTTGGTCTCGTTGCACCGATGTGGAAACCTTTGCTCGACGCCTCGGTACTCCGCGCCCGCGCTTGCTCCCTTAGCACCAAAGAGGAAACAAGGACACTGCGCGCTGGCGCCCGCCTGGTCTCGATCATCACGGCTCACGTCACGTGAACCTCGCGAGGTTTGCCTTGCCATGATCTCTCCGCCTCTCATGAGCCAGCCTGGCGAGGCCGCTCCTGAGGAGGTCTTGTGTCGTCCGCCTCGCGAGGCTTGGCCCCTCGCGAGGGTCTTGAATGCCTTGTTGATGAAGATGGGCTGTACGGGCCCGCTCGTAGAGCCACGCCGTGGGCCGCAGGCAGGCAAGTATGGGGACCCTCGTTCCCAGAATGCCGACAGTAGCCCCCGGGCCCAAGGCGCGCTCGGGCTTGGCTTCGAGGCGAAGCCAAGGGTCAAGTGCGGAGCGCCGCGGGCCCCAATAGCCTGCGGCCTCAGTCGACGCGTGGCGGTTGATTGGACGTGGGCGTCTCCGCTTCCCCACGCTGCCTCGGCAACTGCCCGACTTGACAAGTCCCTGCGACATGCAAGGAAAACCATCATTACCTGTGATCATGGGGGGCGCTGGTTGGCCTTCTCCTGCTATAAATGAGGAGGGGGGCAGAGCCTCCGTTGCCCATCTCTTCCCGTTCCGCTTGCTTCTTCCTCCTCTGCTCCACCGCCGACACTGATGGCGCCGTCAAAGAGGTTCTCTGCCATGGAGAAGGGAAAGGCCCATCGCGAGGGGCCCGGCTCCCCGGCGCCCAAGCATGGACGCGGCCGTCCCCGCAAGCACACAGTGACCCCCACCACGGCCCCCCGTTCCCGTGGTGGCGCCGCTGTGCGTGGCAGGGGTCGTTCCAGTCGTGGCAGCCCTGTCGACGAAGGTAGACGCGCCATGGTTGCACGGCCTCCCCGGCCGCGCTTCCACTCGGCAGACGTGTCGCCGGAGTTCGTCCTCTGGTCGGAGAACCCGGCCGGCAACTGGCTTCAGCTCCCGCACTTCTTCGCCGAAGAGCTGCCAGCCTCCGGTCCAGGCGGGCTCTGGCTGCAGGCGGACGGTTGCTGCAACAGAGCTTCTTGGGATGCGGTTGAGGTTTCCGCCGCGGGCAACATAGCTCTAGCCCGCGATTCGCAGACGTTCGCCCGCGCGCGCGGCCTGGGCAGGCGGTGCACCCTCCATTTCAAGTACGACGGTGATGCGACCCTCAACGTGAGGGTGTTTGGGGAAGATGGTCGCCGCGCCGGGTGCTGCCCTGAGGTGAACGACGGCGAGGAGGTGCTCGGCCTTGGCGATGGTCGGGACGAGGATGAGGGCGAACCCGCCCTTGGTGCTGACCGCGTCTCGTCCAGCTATGGTGGCTCTTCTCCCGGCGACAGCTCCAGTAGCGGTGGCTATGACCAGCCGCCATGCGGCCGCGCCCGCTTCGAAGGCGGTAGTGGATCGTCTCGTCGGCGCGCCTCCGTGAAGCGCGAGGGGGAGTCTGACTGAGCTCAGGACGACACCAGGAACCTGCCTCCGTGGACCGTTGTAGGGGCAAGCGCCACTTTATTTTGTTCTTCCTTTCCTTTCTGCATCAAAAAGAAACCAGTATGGGCCTCGGAGGGGCATGTATCAAACTATGATTTCCCAATCATTATGCTATGTTTGTTGTTTCCGTGCTGTGCCGTTATTTTGTGTAGAGGTGACTTAGCTTGGCACGCTTGGTGTAGCCTCCTCTTCGCGAGGGACTCGCTTCCTGGTCCCTGTGGAGGCCTTCCTTGATTTGGCGAGTGCTAGGGAACTGCAAAAAACTCGTTAGGAGCGTCGCCAGGAGGCTTATCGTTCACCCGAGGCTTGACCCAGCGCTTCGTATCGCGATACCCGAGGGGCACGGACCAGGAGAGGTGCGCCAGCTTATGGGCTCGAACGAGGATGCCTCGCAAAAAATAGACGAAGGGCAGAGGAAAGGAAAAACGCTGGCGTGGCGCCTGCCTAGCCCCCTCGCGAGGTATGCGAGAGAGAGAAAACAGGTTAAGCTGGAACCAGAAACAGCAGCAAAAAGCGACGGAACAAAACCAGCAAGGAACTCCAGAAGCAAACTTTCAATTAAAAGGAGGCGAGCCAACTATGGAAAGCAAATGAAAAGCCGCGTTCGACACCTAGTCTAGTCTTCAAGTCTTCTCACCAGCGCGGAGCTAAGTGCTGCCACTTGGACGTGGGAGGGAGCCCCCGAGGCTCGAGGGCGGCACTCCTGAGACTCCGGGGCATGTACAGCCGCACTCGTTATTACGTGAGAGTGTCACGGGTGGCGATCTTCACAGGCACTAGGCCTTCTTCACAGGCACTGGGCCTTTCTTCGTGGGTAAAACTTCCAGAGATGCTGGATGTTCCAGGCGTTCTGAATGGGTACCCTGTCCTGTGTCTCCAGGCGTGCGGCGCCAGGCCTGGAGACATGGGCGACCTTGAATGGGCCCTCCCACATGGGTGAGAGCTTATGCAACACTTCCTTGGAGAGGACCCGCCTCAGGACGAGGTCACCCGCCTCGAGCGTCCTGGAGCGGATGTTGCGGCAGTGGTATCGCCGCAGCACCTGCTAGTACCTTGCCGTCCATAGTGCGGCTTTGCGGCGGCGTTCCTCCCCCAGCACGAGGTCCATCCCCCGCATGGCGTCCTGTTGTGCTTCATCAAACGCCAGGACCCGTGCGGAGCGATGCTTGACCTCGTGAGGGAGGACCGTTTCTGCTCCGTAGACGAGGAAGAACGGGGTCTCGCCCGTTGGCTTTGTGGCGGTGGTGCGGATGGACCACAACATGGACTGGAGCTCGTCGTACCAGCCCCTGCCGCAGGCCTCGAGCTTCTTCTTGAAAGTCCTGGTCTTGAGGCCCCTCAGGACCTCTACGTTGGCGCGTTCGGCCTGACCATTGCTCCTGGGGTGCGCCACCGAGGCGTAGCAGATCTGCGTTCCAAGGTTAGCACAGTATGTTCTGAAGAGATTACTAGTGAACTGCGAGCCGTTATCAGTGATGATGCGGTTGGGGACCCTGAAACGGCTCACGAGACCCTTGATGAACTTGACCGCGGAACCAGCTGGGATGGTGCGGACGGCTTCCACTTCCGCCCACTTGGTGAACTTGTCGATGGCGACGTAGAGGTAGCGGTAGCCCCTAGGCGCTCGAGGGAATGGGCCCAAGATATCCAGCCCCCAGACCGCGAACGGCCATGTGAGTGGGATAGTCTGGAGGCCCTGAGCCGGCTGATGGATCTGCTTGGCGTGGAACTGGCAGGCTTCACAGGACTTCACCAGCTCGGCTGCGTCGTTGAGCGCCGTGGGCCAGTAGAATCCACTGCGGATGCCTTGCCCATGAGGGTCCGGTGAGGTGGCGCGCGTGGCCAGAGCTCGGCCGCTCAGATTTGTTGACGTTGCAGGGACGGACCCAAGCGCAAGCGCCGTGCCACAGTGAGCAACTCCCGGGGCAAGTGCCAATCAAGCAGGTGATAATCATAGGTAGATTAAGCATGGAAAGCATACTGGCTTAAGTAAATGCGGGGAAGATACATGCCACTGGGTCAGGCCTGAGCGGCTTGGGGATGATGCAGCCTAAGGGGCGCCCCCAGCAAGGTAAGCTAAAGACATAAAAAGGGATACATGCCATAGGGACGGACCCACGTGGCCTGGGAATGATGCAGCTCGGGGGGCGCTCCCAGCTAAATGAACTTGGAAGATGTCATCTGGTTCTGTTGATGAAGGGATGTTGGAGCAGTTGAAGGTACGCCGCGAAGGGGTTGCTCCTCACGAGCCACTGGGGCCCTGAGCCTTGGGAGGCTTTGGGGGTCCTAGTGGTTCCTTGAGGACCGTCTCCATCTCCATTAGGACGGCGTGGTTCCTGGCCTCCCGAGTCGCTAGGGCGCGCCGCAGGTTGCGCTGATAGGCGGACGCCACGCTCGGCAGGCCAAAAGGCATGTGAATCGTAGCTGTGCGGTGGGCCCTCGCAGCATCCCACGTGCGAAGGCCAGAAGAGCTCCTGAGATGCGGCCCTGTTGAGCCCTGGGATGTCGATGCAGACGCACAGCCTGGCATCCTCGCCTGGATGGGGAGCTGCGCCTGGTGAAGGGCGATTGCCGCGCGTGGCCCTCGCATCTTGCAGCTCCTGGGTGGTCCCGGTGATGAACTCCTGAGCGGTGGGCACTCCTTGCCCTGTGTTCTGCTGAGGGAAACGTGCCGTGAAACATGCCTCCAAGTGGTGCCCAAGCGCCTCCCTCGTGATGTTGGCAAGGTCTGAGGCCCTCCAGAAGAGAGCCCCCGAGCCGTGCCCGAGAAGGGCGCTGGGCGCGCTTTCCTATGCGATGGAGGGAGGCGCCCCAGGTGCGGGCGCTGATCATGACGAGGTACCACTCGCGACACCACCCTCCTGAGGTCCTGCGCGGAGCACCTTCTTCTTCTTCTTGGGGGTGACGTCAGGAGGGCACTCGCCCTTGCTGTCGGAGTCGTCGATTACTGCAGCTTGGAAGGCACGCTCGAGGGAGCACACCGCATCTCTTTCTTCGCATGGGACCGTGATGATTCCACCGCTTCCCGGCATCTAGAGGACATTGTAGCCATGATGGGTCATCGCCATGAACTTGGCCAGGGCTGGATACCCGAGGATTGCATTGTACGACAGACGGATGTGCGCGATGTCGAAGTCGATGAGTTCAATGCAGTAGTTGTTGCATTCTCCGAAGGTGACAGGGAGGCGGATCTGCCCTATCGGTGTGGTGGAACCATCGATCACTCCCAAGAAAGGCTTGGTAGGCTGAAGCTGGTCATACGACACTTGGAGGTTGTCGAATGTGTCGACGGACAAGACGTTAAGCCCTGCGCCGCCGTCGATGAGAGTCTTGGTGACTTGTACATTGCTGATGACTGGTGAATAGAGCATGGGGAGAACGCCGGCAGTAGCCGCACACTTGAGCTGATCTGCCGAACTGAAGGTGATGGCGCACTTGGACCACCTGAGCGGGCGTGTGGCTTCAAGCTTGGGGAGGAATGCGTTCACTTCAGGAGAAAATTGTTTGAAGATACGCTGTGAGGCTGGGGCCTAAGCTCCGCCCAAGATGCAGGCGATTGCTTGCGGCTCCTGGAAGCCCCCGGCCCCCTCGTCTTGATGGTGGTCGTCGTTCCTTCTTGGTGGTGGAGCCAGTGGAGGAAGACCGGCATTGCCCTGAGGACGATCCTCGCGAGGCTGGTCCCTCCAGGCGCCCTCGCGAGGCTGATCCTGCCAGCGGTCCTCACGAGGCCGGTCGCGCCACTCCTGGCGCGGGCCACGGTCATCCCAGTGTTCGCCACCACGTCCTCCTCCTCGGCCGTAGCCCCGGTCGTTGCGCTCGGGGCATCGACCGAAGCGCCCTTCTCGAATGGCTCTGAGCTCTTGACAGTCGCTGGTGTTGTGGCTATGCAGGTTGTGGAAGGCACAGAACGGTCGACTGCTCTTGGATGACTCGGGCTGGTCCCTGCCGCGCTTGGTGTCTGGCTCCGCCGCGAGCACGGCTACTCCCTTGCGCTTCACGTCCTTGGTCTTGGCTTTCTTCTCCTCTGGGTCTGCAGCCGGGAGCTCGAGGAGGGAGAGACGCCCCTCCTCAGCTCTTGCGCACTTGGCCGCCAGGTTAAACAGCTCCAGAGACATGCACAACTCCTCGTGGATGGCGAGCTCTCCTTCATCTTGACGTCGCGGACGCCATCAGAGAACGCGGAGATGATGGCCTCGTCCGTCACCTTGGGGATCTTCAGGCGAACGTTGTTGATGCGCTGGATGTATTTCTAGAGGGTCTCTCCTGGTTGTTGCTTGACGCGGCGTAGGTCACCGGCGACCGGTGGGTGGTCGCGAGTGCCCTGGAAGTTGGCGACGAAGCGGTTGCGCATCTCGTCCCAGGAGGAGATCGAGCCTGGAGGCAGGTTCAGGAGCCACGAACAAGCGCCGTCTTTGAGCGCCATGGGGAACCAGTTCGCCATGACTTTCTCGTCGCCGTTGGCTGCCTCGATGCTCAGCTCGTAGAGCTGCAGGAACTCTGCGGGGTCGAGGGTGCCGTCGTAGTGAGGACGCAGATCCGGCTTGAACTTGCCCGGCCAGGCGACGCTACGCAGCTCGGGGGTGAAGGCGCGGCAGCCGGCCGTGGTCACCTGGGCCCGTCTTGGAGGTGGAGCTTGGTCTTGGCGCCCGCGCACCACCACGGCAAGCGGCGCGGGGCCCTGCCGTGGCAGCGACCCGGACGTGGCGGTGCGGGGAGTGGTGGAGCGTTCTCTTGCGGTCGAGGGACTTCTTGACAGCTTCTTTCTTCACGCACGGGCGCCGGACGCGGTGGGTCGCACCATGGAGCCACGCGCCTGGGCGCCAGGGCCCCGTCTTGGTGCAGAGGTGGTGGAGGTGCTCCGTGAGCTACATCGCCCGTTGCTGGCGGAGGGCGAGGTAGCAAGAGGGACGGCGCAGGGGAGCCCCCTGCGGCGCTGACAAGCTCGGCGATGCGGTTAAGCCAGTCCTCGTAGAGGTCGTCGAATGGGCGGTAGCGCAAGAGCTCGTGCGCCATGAGGAGCGCGGCCCGTGCGTCCATGGGAGCGCGACGAGCGTGAGACGACGAACCAGCGGGAGTCAGCGATGGAGTGGTGGTGCGGCCGTCCTTCCGCATCGAGGGGTGCAACGAGGATGCTTGCTGATCATTCCCCACCGGGCCGGTGGCGGCGTTGGCGGCAGGTGACGGAGAACGACGGGGTGGCCCGCCGACGGAAGCTGTCTGAGCAACACGGGTGGCGAGGGCCGCCCGGCGCTCAGTGTCAGCACGGCGCGCGTCCGCCATGGAGATGATGAAGCAACGGGACGCGGAGCGATGGAAGGGAAGCCTCAGCGCACCCCTACCTGGCGCGCCAAATGTCGGATCACGGGTTCCGGCAAAACCCTCAAGGTTCGAACACTGGGTGCGCACGAAGATCTCCCCCTACCGATCCACGTCCTAGCTTCGCAAAGATCTCATGGACTAACTCGACGAGCTCGCAACACAAAGAACACAAGATATATACTGGTTCGGGCCACCGTTGTGGTGTAATACCCTACTCAAGTGTGGTGGTGGTGGATTGCCTCTCGGGCTGAGGATGAACAGTACAAGGGGAAGAACAGCCTCCTGAGGTTGAGGTGTTCTTGTGCTTGGCCAACTTGTGTGGGTGAGGATCCGATGCCTCCTACTGTGGTGGCTAGTCCTATTTATAGAGGCCATGGTCCTCTCCCCAAATATTGACCGGGAAGGGAGCCAACAATGGCCAATTTGAAAGGGGATAGCTAGTACAGCTTATCTTGACAAAAGCAGTCTTCGCCTGCAAAAGGCTCTGGTGGTGACGCCGTCTTGGGCTCCATGGTGACCTCCGTCTTGCTGTCCTGCTAGTCTTGGTCTTGTTGCACCGATGTGGAAACCTTTGCTCGACGCCTCGGTACTCCACGCCTACGCTTGCTCCCTTAGCACCAAAGAGGAAACAAGGACACTGCGCGCACTGGCGCCCGCCTGGCGCCCACCTAGTCTCGATCGTCACGGCTCACGTCACGTGAACCTCGCGAGGTTTGCCTTGCCTTGATCTCTCCGCCCCTCATGAGCCAGCCTGGCGAGGCCGCTCCTGAGGAGGTCTTGTGTCGCCCGCCTAGCGAGGCTTGGCCCCTCGCGAGGGTCTTGAATGCCTTGTTGATGAAGATGGGCCGTACGGGCCCGCTCGCAGAGCCACGCCGTGGGCCGCAGGCAGGCAAGTCTGGGGACCCCCGTTCCCAGAACGCCGACATGCGCTTCTTTGGCGCTCATACCCACCAACTTAAGCTGCATAGCATCAATAAACGTCCTGTACTTACGGTTAATCTTGCATAGAGATTGGAGTTCCAGTCGTATTTGAGCGGAAGCATGTATTTCTGCTTGAATTTCAGACTGAAGAAGTCGAACAGATTCGGGCGACGACTTCATTGAGCTTGTGTCACTGAGTAAGTTTGACACTACATCAAGATGTGACTTCGTGGTTGTATCCCTACCCTCAATATGTGTTGCCTTCTCCTCTGGAATATGTGTTAGAGGGACAAACAATGGGTTTGTCTCACTATCATTGTGGTAGTTCTTCCTAGCAGCAGTGTTGTCACCCTGAAAGAGAAACAAGTAGGTAGATAACAGGTTTTGCATGTATAAGCATCAGCGCTGTCAATTCATCTCATTTCTTTGTCAGAAATAAAGAGACACGGTTTAAAATAGCATTAACATAATAGGCATTGTTCATAGTTAAGACGACAGGAAATGGCATTGTGCAGGAGCGGCCAGCTTCACCAGACCACTAGATTACAGATCAAGAACACAAGCATAGATGTAGTTCTAAACAACGTATAAGCATGAACGGTGAGTGCACTGTCAATTTATACCATTTTAGATTGGTAAATAAAGAGACACGATTTAAATAACATTAATATAATATGGCATTGTTCATAGTTGAGACATAGCAGGATATGCCATTGTGCTGTTGTTGGTAGTCTCACCACACCACGGGATTACAGATCAAGAACACAAGCGTACACATAGTGCTAAAGAAGATAACTTGCTAAGTTTAGTTTAATTTACATGGTACGAATAAGGAACTAGATTGTACAACTAAAGACTGAAATTGAGAAGGACAAACTTATGTTTATGTACTTCTACTTTATAAACTTTGAACAAGCAATTTGATGCAGACGACAAAAATAAACAACATTTGCACTCATAGCTATCCAAATATAAACAACAAAGTTTGAAGGCTCGAGGAGGACAAACTTACATTAGTAGTGAAGACATGCTCTATAAAGGCCTTGTCCATATTGATGGGGGGGGGGGCAATTCAAGAAGTTTACCGCACACTCTTCTTCAAGAGTATTGCCTTTATTCTACATTTTGTTAAGAGTAAATATAGATGTGAAAATATAGGAACAAATGGCGATTATTTAACTTAAGATGCAGAGTACAAATGTAAATACAGCATACAGGCAGAAGGCACTGACAAGAGCAATGCGGAGCTAAACTTCTTCAGTAGCATTGGTTTTATTCAATATTTTGGCAAGAGTAAATGTAGATCTGATGTGTAGAAAAATGGAGGACAAGGGAAAATAAGCTACAAAGTGGAGATGAAGAACTAGCTGACAAATATAAGTACAGTGATGAAGGACAACAGATACTTACAAGAACAATGCAGAACTAAATTTCTTCATAGGCATTGGGTTTATACTACATTAATTTAAGCATTAATATAAATCTGATAATTTGAGCGAACAGTGGATAAGCAAGCTATAATGCACAATGATGTCACATAATCCACCAGGTATGAATGTAAGGACATTGATAGGACAATAGGTACTCACAAGAGCAAAGCAGCGACCAGCATAGTTGCGATATCCTAGGTTTTGCGGCGCTGGTTCGATCGCCAATATACGTCGGGTGCTATGTGATTTCTCCGGTAGCACCACCTTTTTCAAGGACTTTGCTTGTACTCCTTCAGGTTCTGCAATCACCCTCTTCCTTTTGGATGTCTGAAACACAAGAACAACATTTGAATAAAAAACATGGTATGATGACAAATGGAATAGGTGTTGATAATGGATGGGCATGGCATCTTCACATATATCATGAGTAAACTAAGCAGATGGCGGTGCAACGAAGCAAAAGAAATGCAAGACACCTTATGCAATATATGTGCAACCAATAAAACCTTGCCAAATTAGAACAGTCACCTTATTGGGTGAACATGATAGGCCATATGCCTTTGACTCCTTGAGCTCAAAATAGTCATTAGGATCATATTCTGAATACGAATCTATAGGTCGGGAGCATGTGGGTTTCATTGCATCCACAATGGACCTCAATCCCTTGATGCCAAGTTTGTTACCCCTTGAACTGTTCCGCAATATTCTTCTGATGTGTGCATTCTTATATTCATTGTGATTACGTACAATATTTGTAAAGCATGAAAACACAAATAGTAGTGAGATTATCTTTGTAATGAAGAGGATATTGTAATATAATAGAGGCTCCCTGTAAACTCTTGTGTGCTATCACTGGATTCTGATGAGAGAGCCCATGTGTGCTGTAATATGGTGAGTAGATTAATATAATCTGGCACAACTACACAAAACAATAAGCTCCCTATTGGGGGCCCCAGATGTAAGGATAGTTGGCAGACGATAGGTTCATAATATACCGTATAGAAAGTTTATTGCCAAACCTTGATAACGAGAGCACAGAGCCAGTAGGCAGATCGTAGTGTAGATAATAGGGGTACACCATAACCACCATAAATAAATCGGGAAAGCGGAACTGGCTGGAAAACATAGGTTTTTTCCGCTACTAATATGCAGCCTATCGATCACCTATAGGCCAGCTCTATTCATCTGAAGGCGCACAGCTGTTAGTATCAGTTTAGTCTATCAAAGACTGCGCGGCTCCCACCATTTCCGGGGTATTATGGCAGACCAACTCGAAGTGCAAAATCATTTAGCAGAACCGGCCCAATAGAGGTGTCGACTACACATGTCCCTGCTTCCCTTCCTGACAAGGAACATACTGTGCTTACTAAAGAAGAACAGAAGAGGAACATGTTAAAGAATAGAAGAGGACGCATATTCTGCATGTCTGCATGCAAGTCACGTGACTTTTGTCATTTGGGCCAGTCGACCATTTGAGGCGGTGGATGAAGATCCTACGTCTCCTAACCCTTATTCTTCCTCGTCTCTGATTCTTCCCATACAGAACACTGCACGGGCCGCCGGCTGAACCACCGGGCCCCACCGCCTGTGTTCCTCTGCCACCCCCACCCCTGCCCCCACCTGTGTCGAGTTTTCTTCGTTCGGCGAGGCCCCACCACCGCCCCCACAACCATCGTCCCCACCCGAGCCCCTTCCTTCGCACCGGTGAACTCCGGCGAGCTCTCAAAAATCCACTGATCCAATTTTGAAATTTAGTCTACTGTCATTTAACTAGTGTGGAATATAAAAGGGGAAAACCATAAGCATTGCGAGTATAGTGTTGAGCGTGCCATGGCGGATCTGAAGGTGCAAACCGGACAAAGGCAACTTCGCAACCAATGCTTTCTTTCAACTAGCAAGTAAGTGATGGCCAAGAAATCAGAGTAAAGCAGTGGCGATCTATTTTCTTGCTGCGATAAATAAGTTAGCAGATACGAAAGAGTACTGCCTCTGGTGCGGCGTCATGTATGCATCTGCTGAGAATTTCACGGTGCTGTGGTAGCGATGGCTGTCGGCGGCGTGGAAGCAGATCTAGGAGGGTAGACGATGGCGGCGGGGCGCGGTGGACGAGACGGTCGTAGGAGCAGCGCCAGCAACATGGACGATGGCGGGGATGAAGCGAGAGGATGGGATGCAAGGATCCCGGTGCGAAGCCGTGGATGAGAGAGGTCGATCTCTTGTAATGGCCGACGGCATCGGGGTATCAGCTCTAGCATGGTGGAGGAGGATGGCGGTGGACGGGGTGGCGGACGGAGGAGGCTGGGGTGGAAAGGGTGTTTTGGCGCCCACGGAGTATGAATGGGGAAATGGAGGGAGAGAGGAAGGGGGGAACCATGTCTTCAGGGCGCGCTTGTCTCAAATGCGAGGAAATTTACAACTTAGCCCCCGTTTAAAATTTGCTACATCACAGCAATATTAGTCGGTTGGGGATAGGACGGTAATCTCGCATACACCAAATATTTGCCGACGAGAGTTTGTTTTTGGCGCCCACCGTGTATGAATCAGGGAGGGAGTCGATTTTGGCTGAGGAGACACTGTGTTTTGGCGCCCATCGTGTATGAATCCGGGTGAGAGGCGGTTATGTCACGTTTGAGTGAAATTACAAACCTACCCCTATCAAAACCTATAGAAATCGAGCCGATAGGCTTTGCGTGTCAGGGATAGGCAGTAATTTCCATCTCGCAGATTTTGGTTTCGGGCGGTTACTGCGACTTTCCCCACTTCGTTCAAATTTTTGCAGAGCAAGAGTGCACGTTTACCGTGACAACTCAATTCGAATCTAGTTTGTATTCTATTTTTGTTCCGGTAGGATCCATTTGCGATTGGAATAAAATTCTATATACATCATTTTTTATATACTTTCAAAAGCACAACACCCTTTATACATAAATATGGTTTACAAATGGCATGATCTCAGATTCATAAGGCTGTATCCATCTTAATTTGGATTTCCACATATTTGAAACCACTTTCTGTTGAAATCCAATGTATGCATTCCTCACTGACTGTCTCCAATTAATGTTTGTTTCATGCGGTTTTTTACTTCTCAAACATGTATAATGTGTTTCACACATGCAACATATAGTGTAACCCCATTTAGACATTAATTGCATATAAATCATGCATTGTCTCTAATTAAAGAATCTATGGATCACTAATATTGATAAACTATATAACATTACACGTGTCCCCAAATTCAAATGAATATGCATGTTTCATACACCAATTTGCGTTATGATATTATCGATGTCATGATCTCCAGTTTAAATATTTGAATCCCCTTTAATCCAGATATTCGTCTCATATAGCTATCACTCATGCTTATATAGGAGTATCTCTCTAGACCTATACGTGTTCATCGTCTCTCGGGTATCTCTCGTGCTACCTATATGTCGACAATGATCTTTTATCTTCGCAACACACTGACGGTACTCTCTCCCTCGACCTTCAGCACTCTATCTCTCTCTAAGTATATCTCGCTCCCTGCTATGTGTCTCTAACTATGATTCTCCTTGTGAAATCTCTTTCTCTCACACAAACACAAACTTCGTCTCCCAGGGTCTCATTTCTCTCTACTATTCCCCTGTGTGCCACTCGCACACCCCCTCTCACACAGAGATGTCTTTCGCTCCTTAGATATGAGAAGCTATGACTCTTCCTCTTAAATATCTCTTTCTCACACACAAACACAAACTCTGTCTCCCAGGGTCTCATATCTCTCCACCATTCTCTTGTATGTCGCTCACACACACTCTCTCTCCCTGGAGATATCTTGCGTTCCCTCATATGTCTCTCTAGATATCACTCTCGTTGTGAAATATCTTTTTCTCTCGCAGACACAAAACTCCGTCTCTCAGGATCTCATTTCTCTCTGATATTTGTTTGTATGTGACTCACATGCACACTCTCTCTATCTCTCTCACACCCACACACATAACTCAGCCTTCTGATCCACTCGACTCCTATCTCTAACACACACTAGCTAGCTAGCATCTTTATCTTTCTATTTATCTGTTTCCCCATCACCCTTCTTTCTCGCCCTCACTCTTGCTTCCTATCACGCACACTATATATGTTTCTCTCTACATGTAGTCAAGTGCCCTCTTTTTACACACACATAACTTCACCCTCTGAACCACCCGGCGGTCATCTCCAACACTCAAACTAGCCGATGTCCCTCTATCTAGCATCTCTATCTCTGTATCTATCTGTAGTTTCTCCGTCAACATTTCTTTCTCGCACACACTCTTGCTTCCTATCACCCACACTATATATGTCTCTCCATACATGCATTTATAGGTTGATCTCTTTTGCACAATTGTTGTGTCTCGCTCCCTCTACTCGCCATAGATGCATGCTCCAGCCCACGCCACTATCTCTTAAAGACAAAAACACATGCTCAATTATCGAGCCTTCTTCCCTGCACTCTCACATGCATGCATATTGTCATACCGATCTCTCCCATATCGTTGATCTTATGACTTATGTCTTCTTTCTTTTATGTCGATCATGCTCGTGCGCACACACACACATCCCACGTATACATGTATACCTCTCGCACATGCACGTTCAAGGTCTCCTATGTCTCCATACATAGTTAATTACCCTCAACCCTAACGCCACATCGAATCGTTCTCTTCTTGTGTGCACATAACTTCCGCCTGGATGGGTAAAACACACACTCACACTTAACAATCTCCTGCTTCTAGCTACCCCCTCTCTCACTCTTCCCCTATATCCCCGAAACCAATAAGACCATCCCTTCATTTAATACCCGCCTACATGCACCATCGATATATAGTAGTCTTCCTCGGTGTCTCTCGAACAAACACGTTCTCTCGATGTCGACTCCTCTCACGTGCACACACCTTCTCTTCCCTCTCTACGGGCCTTTTCTCTCTCCCACTCCCTCGTTGGTGGCCCCTGTCATACACTATGATGAAGCCACGCACACTTAAATTACATCCGCCACCGAGGACCCCGCATCACACACACACGCGCACCCACCCCCACCCCACCCCCCACACACACGACTCCATCTCACACTCACATGCTCTAGGCGGAGCATTTGTTCCTACCACCCTTCGTCCAACCTTACCCGTATGATAAGCAATCACCTTAATTTACTTGTATAACACGGACAAATTCCACTTTACTTTTGTAATTAGCAAACTTATCATCTCTACTCTTATAAAAAAATGAGTTGGTGATGATGGTGTGCCTGCCATCTTGTAATATAGACCGTCCGATCTATATCTGATGGATAGAAAGCAAACTATGACAATTTTACAAAAGATACTCGCACCTCTCTCCACATTTACAGACAAGGCCTTGCCTCGTTCATCGTCCTTATCTCCCACAACCTCATTGCTGAGCAATTAAAAAAGGAAGTCTCTGGAACAATCTAGCATGGTGGCCGCTGCCGCCTACCGGCGCCGTCCATCCCCATGCCTCCGCCCAGTCCGACCACCAGTCACCACCACGCTCCACTCCTCCCCACCTTATCTCTCATCTTTCATTTTTTTGATGAAATTGTCGAGATACCAGTTTTCCGATAAAATTCTCGAGATATCATTAGTTTTTACACATGGGATTACTCCTGCATGGGTCAATCACAACAGGTGTTTTGTAAAAAAATGCATATTGATGTTCCATGCAATGCACGAGCATCTTGCTAGTAATTATATAACGCAAATCACGAGCAGGAAGTGACAGTTTTTTACACAACCACGTTAACATGGCCACGTAAATCACTAGCTAAAGTGTAATACCATTATACTTATATCCCGATGCAAAAGGTTGAGTACATGTCCGAAGAGTAGAGTCGCACACACGCACTCTGTCTCTCAGAATCTCTCACACACACCAGTTACGTGACGCCCACTTAAGCAGACACGTATGTTACAATTTGTGCACCCGCGGGTACACGTGATGGTGCGCATTTATTTAAGCCGGACGGTGAACCCAAACAATAGATTCATTCATTCCCCTCCCACCGCCTCTTCTCTGGTCGCTGTAGCCCGGTAGCCATGGCCCGTCCGAAGGTAACGACATACGACATACTCCCGCCGGAGCGGCGCTTTAATCTAGAAACTTTAGTGGTCATGCATGCATCTTTTGTGCTAGCACTCCTATATAAGAGCAAGTATAATAAGCTTATGTAAGCAGGCTGTAAGGATTAAAATATAATTTTTCTGCTTACATGGAGGGAAGAGAAGAGGAGAGAGAAGAGGAGCCGGCTACAGAATAAGAGCCAGCTGCAGCACATGCTCCTAGGCACTATGTGAGAGGGGGAGGTGGGCCATGTATTAATGAAGTACTCCCTCCGTTCGGGTTTATTAGGCCTCACAACATCACAAGCATGTCCCATTTTATAAGGCCTCGCTTTGGAAATGTGCATGCATGCAACCAATTCATTGGTTGCATTGAAAGCCATTGTTGTTGATACCATGGCCAGGGAATTAATACAGTGCATGCGTGCTTTTCATTGGTTGCATGCATGTGAGAGAGTGCATTGGGAGTGAAATGAAAGAATTAATGTGAGCAAATTACTATGTGTCTTGGTCCAAGAGAAGTTGTCTTCAGGCCTAATAAACCCAGACGGAGGGAGTAGCACATCTTTCACTACAAAAAAAGACACATCCGTGACATTTTGGGCCGAACGATTTTTTTTCTGTCATACATATGACACTTCTATGACGATAATTGTGACAAAACCCGGTATCATCATAGATGTGGTGGGCTACTACTTCTATGACAAAAAATCATGACAGAAAATGGGCTTTTCGTCCTGGGCGGGCCGGAGACGCAGCTGCATGACATTCTTTGGGCCGTCCATGACGGAAAAAACCGTGGTAGAAGCGAGGGCGAGGAAAATTTCGGGGAGTTCCCGGTTACGGTGGGAGGTCGGGGGCCGAGCGATGCGCGTTTCTCTCGTACACGTACACGCGTGTGTGCGAGGCGTTGGCTCTAACTGAACCCGAGCGATTGCACTGCAGGCTACACGTTACTGAACTCGAGCGATCGATCGATGGCTGTTAACTGAACCCGATCGAGCGATTCCTTCGCTACTGCTGCTAACTGAAGCCGATCGATGCTGCCTCTGGGATGAACAGTGAGCGTTGCGGGGGGGGGGGCGGGGGGTTGGATGAACAGTGAGCGGTGCCGTTGCCTCTGGATGAACAGGACCCCGTGGTGTGGTAGAGGGCTGGATGAACAGTAGACGGTGGAGGGGTGCCCGTGGAGGGGTGGTTGAACAGGACCCCGTGGTGTGGAGGGCTGGATGAACAGTAGACGGTGGAGGGGTGCCCGTGGAGGGGTGGTTGAACAGTAGCCGGTGGAGTAGCGCGCGGTGGAGGCTGGATGAACAGGAGCCCGTGGAGGCTGGAGGAGGTCGATGGTAGCCCGTGGAGGCTGGAGGAGGTCGACGGTGGAGATGAACAGTATCCCGTGGAGTCCCGTTTTGCGGTACGCCACACCCCTCCCGATGAACAGGACCCCCGTTTCAACCGTAGGAGGTCCGTTTCGTCCGTTTTGCGGTACGCCACACCCCTCCCGATCAACAGGACCCCCGTTTCGATCGTAGGAGGTCCGTTTCGTCCGTTTTGCGGTACGTCACACCCCTCCCGATCAATAGGACCCCTGTTTCGACCGTAGGAGGTCCGTTTCCTCCGTTTTGCAGTACGCCACACCCCTCCCGATCAACAGGACTCCGTTCCAAACGTAGGAGGTCCATTTCCTCCGTTGTGCGGTACGCCAAGCCTCGTTTCCATCGCCTGTTCCGTTAAAGCCCTCCCGATGAACACGACCACGCATTCCGTTCCGACCCAGCCGGTTGGCTCCCATGCGTTCCGTTGCCTCCCGATGAACATGACGCATTCCGTTGCCTCCCCATGAACACGACGCATTCCGTTGCCTCCCCATGAACACGACGACGACGCTGTTTCTCCGTTCTGACCCAGCCATGTACACGAGCCCTGGCCGTACGTATGCGCGAGTAGGCATTCGAGACCCCGCCCGTATGTACACATACGTGGCCGTATTTTCTTTCTTGCACCCTGGCCGCTGTACGTACGTGTACATGCTACGTGCACGCCTCTACTACGACACGTACGCGCCTCTACTACGACACGTGCGTGCCTCTACATCCACCAGTATATATGTACGTACATGTTCGCGACCAGAATGACAATGCTACGTACGCTTCGACCAGGTGGGTCCCGACTGTCAGGCACTTCCTTGCCTGCGAAGATGTAGCTGGTGGGTCCCAGCAGTCAGGGGGCGAATCGTTTTTTTTGCCCGGACGTACTTCCTTGTGTGCGAAGATGTAGCTGGTGAGTCCCAGCAGTCAGGGGGAAACGTTTTTTCGCGAAATACAGTGGCCCGTTCGGTGGGTCCCAGCTGTCAGGTGGAGGAATCATTATTTTCCGCGTAATAAGGAGGCACTTCCTTGTTGCGGCTGTGGACCCAGCTGTCAGCCTCTCCACGTACAGTCCACGTCAGATGGAAGTCGTTCCTTGACCACGTTGACCACGCTGCGCCGAGAGCACCAGGGCGGTGGATGACGGCGAGGCCTAGGAAGGGGACGACGGGGAGCCGGGGAAGACGCGGCAGTGGAAGCCCGCGCGGAGAGGAGTACGAGGGTTCACTGGTTCGGCTGCGGTGTGAGGCTGCCGTCGCCGCAGGGCCTGGCCAGCGGTGGGAATAGTAGGGGGCGGTGAGGCCTCCGCGGCAGCACAGCCGGCCATGGGTGGCAGGAGCATGCGGCACGACCGGCGCTGCTTTGGGCGGCTGGAGCAAGAAGACCAGAGGTTGAAGAAGCACTACGGCCGTTGGATGGACATCGTACGGTCACTGGAGCTAGAATCGTTCATATTGACTAAAGTTGACAAAGGCCCCCGTCCCAGTCAACTTAGTAGGCCCACAAGTCAGCCTCCCACCATGGTGGGTCCCAGATAGCAGGGGGAGTATTCATTTTTTGTGCGTAATAAGGAGGCACTTCCTTGCGTGCGAAGATATAGCTGGTGGGTCCGAGCTGTCAGCGGCGGTAACGTTTTTTTCGCGAAATACAGAGGCCCTTTCGGTGGGTCCCTGATGTCAGGTGGAGGAATCATTATTTTGCGCGTAATAAGGAGGCATTTCCTTGCGTGCGGCCGTGGACCCAGCTGTCGGCCTCTCCACGTACAGTCCACTTCAGATGCATGTCGGTCGTTGACCATGTTGACCAGGCCGCGCCGAGAGCACCAGGGTGGTGGACAACGGTGAGGCCTAGGAAGGGAACGACACGGAGGCAGGGAAGACTCGGCAGTTGTTTCCCACGCGGAGGGGAGTACGACTGTACGAGGGTTTACTGGTTCGTCTGCCGTCGCCGGAGAATAACAGCAGGTGTGGGTGAGTAGAGGGATGGCTAGGCCAGCGATGGGAGTACGGTGGGGCGGTGAGGCCTGCGCGGCAGCAGAGCCGACCGCGGGGAGGAGGGAGCAGGCCTAGACGGGGCAGCCCAAAACCACGTCCAACACTTGCCAAAACTTCGTCCCTCGTTTTCTCTGTGTTTCGCACACTCGACATTGTGTGGGCATTTTGACTGTGCATCATATGAAGATGTGCTATGCATGAATGTTGATCAGCATGATGTTAACTGGCTTGTAGTTCCATTTTCGACCATGAATAAAACTGCCAACATGATGTTAACCTTGTTTGAAAAGGCCGTGTCAATATAAATGCTCTGCCTCTGAAAGTTGCAGTTTCTTATCTGAAACTGAACTTGCAGTTTCTTATCTGAAACTGAAACTTGCAGTTTCTTCTCTGAGAATCACATTGTCTGCACTTTTATACTCCTATGAAACTACATTTTTTTAAGTGCTAAAAATAGATCTCTAGAATTCATAAAATACTTCATATGCTCAATACTGCAAATCTGAAATTCAAAAGACATTCATATCTGAAAGTACTCTCAAAATACACAGCACAAAACACAATTCACAACCTGCAAATACTGACAACCCTAAGCTCCTCCTGAAAATTCACAACCTGCCCGACTATTGGGCTGGGGGGGGCAGCCCCCTCCTATTCCTCGGCGGCAGACAGCCGCCCCGTGAGATGATGTGAACAGGGAGGGAGACGATGGCGGGAAAGCGTCGTCGGGCCAACTGCTTTTATCCTCTTGCAGTTGGGTACGGTCGACGAAGATTCCACCGGCTCGCTCCGGCAGGACACCCTCACAAATGGCACCTTGTAGATGCTCGATCCTTCAATCTCTGGTGGATGCTCCATCTAGGATCGATACTCCCACCACCGCTCCCTCACGATCGGATTCGGTGAATCTGTTTGCTCCATGGCCCAGAGGAGCAGCTCTATGTACTCCGGTGCGACTCCCTCCGGGAGTATCGCCGCCTTTTCGCTCCGTTGCAGATATTTGGCCATGGATGTTGCCGTCGCCGCTAGTTGGTCCTTATTGTCAAACCAAGACTGTATCTCCAACATCCTAGCTAGCTTCACAGGGTCGCCGTCTGTGCCACACATCCCACTGGTGGTGGTGGATGCCAATGCGTGCGTGCAGCATGGTTGGTGTCGGTAATTTTTACTTGGCACACCTCGCACTCTGCATATATGTCGGTTCCATACGTACATTTGTGTAGTTCCACCAAAATGCAGCTGAATAACCCTGTTTGCATAGATAACGAAAAAGCGTGATTACATTATAGTGGCACTAGTTGATGAAACACACAAAATAAATAGAAGAAAATATTGCGATAGTATCATAGTATGCCATGCTGTGAGGGCGAGATGGGCCCTGCGACGCCTCATACGGTACGCCTCATACTGGACATCGTCCCAAGTCTCCCAGATACACCTTCTGCCAGTGATGAACATCAGTGTACAGCGGTAGTACAAGGAGGCGCCTTGAGACATTCAAATCTCTATTTTTGTACATATCAACTAAAATTAAGCACCCCAGTTTGCAGAAACGCTTAAACATTAACAATGGGACTAGTTGATGAAACATACATTAACAAAGAGAAGCACTTTCTTTATCTACATTGGAAATGAAATGATAGAGATGACACTCGCTCTATTTTAACTGTATTATTACTTCATTTTATCAGTGACACTAGGGTTGAGCAGGTGGCAAACGAGGTGTACCGTGCGTCGCAAGGATGGAGGCCGGGGGTGCTTAGACTGGGATGCTGAAGCTGGCTCTTTCAGTCACCAACATGGATGATTCAATTCATGGGACCTTTTGGTGCAGTTCACCTAAAATGAAGCAATGTCCCATGAGCTAGCAACTTCTTCTTCAATTTTTTTAAGAAAAGGGCTCCAGCCCCGGTTCCATTTCCATCAGAAAATGAAACCCATAGAGCTTCTTCTTCATTAGTTGCAATAAAATTGAGCAACATCAAGGTTGGTTGTGAAGCTCCTGGAATGCTCAACTGTAATTTGGATATCATTTGTGCAGTTCAACTAAGATCGAGCGTGAAATGTATATCTCTATTTGCACAAAAAAGGTGGAAAGGAGGGTGACTAACAAGTGATGAAACATGCATCAAATGAAAAGAAGCGTGTTCCTTATCTGAATGGCAATCCTACAAGGACAGTAGCAATTTCTAAAGCACTGGCATTGCTAGATATTAGTGTGGGCATTAGGATTAACTATGACAACCGTTAAATACAACATTACTTTGGGCACGGGGGAGTAGGCGGACCAGGACAGTTGCATTTATAACGAAAATAACCAACTTATATTAATGTGAAATTTTAGCAGGACATGTAAAGAAGTGCCATTGATTCATATTACTGGAGGCATTACATTGAAAACAACATTGCTTTAACGTGTCCTTACTTTTAACAGTGCGACTGCTACATTTTACGAGTGGCATTACATAAGAGTGGCTCGGGGCAACAAACATCAGAACAGGATATCTGGGTTGGTCCCATTTTTGTTCGTATAGCCACCTTATACTGTGTGAGGCTAGCAAATCTAGTGCTGGACTTACTCTATTGACTTGTCCCCCAGTCCCCACTTTCTTTCCTTTTTCAACCAATAGATCGGGTTTATATTGAGTTTGTACTGCGTTTCCCCTTATTTCCCTATTAGACCTAGAGACCAGTTGGATAGCCAGTCTCTGCTACTTTTCGCCCCCATTATTTCCTCTTTCGACCAAGTCCTAGATTCAGGTAACAAATCCTCCCCCACCCCACCCCTTTCTTCCTTGTTTGAACCAAGTAGTACTAGATTCGAGTGCATGAACTAGTTTTACCTCTTAAACATAAAAAAATTAGGTGGTTTTCGAACAGCCGATCGATCCTATCTACGAGGGGGCCTGAGAAATAGTAAAAGATACAAATGCAGCAACGTCAGGAGCTCGGGAAGTAGAGCAAGGCCGGTTTCGAAGGAAGTTATACCTGATGGTCGCCGGGATGTCGCTAGGTGGGCGGTGGGAGGCCGGATCTTCCCACACTACGGCAGCGAGGAAGAAGGGGTCGGAGGCCCTCCCTCGCCAGCGGTGCATGGGAGAGAATGGCAAGGCAGGCTGATCGGGACGCGCCCAGCAGTGGGTAAGAGCCGTCGCCGAGGACGACCGCGTGAACGTTGCACCTTCTCACCTTCCCCGGCGGAGAGGATCCGGCTAGATCTGTGACCCGCGGTGAGCAGAGAGAGAGAGAGTGTGTGGCCACCGCTGTCGTGTATAGATCTGGAGAGGCCGAGACAGTGTGAAGAGAGCAACACTAGCAAGCAAGCGCGGAGGCTCCTGCCTATATAGTGGAGTAGTACTAGTTTTCTTTTGTCTACCGGAGCCGGCTTGACCTCGTCAATGACTGTCGAGAAGTCTTCATGCATGTGGCCCGGAGGCGCAGTTGTCGTCATTTTGATCTGAAGCGCCGGATTATAACATATAACACGAAAAAATGCCACATGACAAGAAATCATAACCTCACTGCCCAAAGGAGACAACATGAATCCCGACGGACAAACTAGACGAGGAACAAAGCTCAAATTAAAGATAAACTCATAGAAAAGGGGTCCGTCGATAGATGTCCTAATTAACATAGCCGGCTTGACCTAGATGGCAGCCGAGTAGTCACTGTTCGTGCATGTGCCCCCAATGACTAGCCCAACTCAGTTGTCGCTGTTTAACCCTCACAGTGATCCGAAGCACATGATACCTAATTTTGCGAGATGACAAGAAACCTTTTTTTAGATTTCTCACCACAACTACAGCCATGTACAACACAGCCTGCACGATATGTAGACGATAGCCAATCCAGGCGTGTCTGCTGGAGTCTGGTCACATGCATGGACGAACTGATCTTCCGTGTCTTGCAGGGATCGTCCAGGCACCAACGTAGTACAACACTTCTCTAGTACTATCGCTCGTCTCCCTCTTCTATTAAGTCACCCGACTTGCGGGCCGGGGAGTGTGCCTATGGTCGGTTCTCAATTGTCGTCCCACATGTGTGTGAAAACGCAATATGACGTGCGCTCCATTCGGAGAGCAGCGTGCCAGACCGACCGACCGTCTGGGGTGCGACGCGAACGCTACGGGCGTGTTGTATACTCCGTACATGTGTACCGCCATTTTCTAGACGCATTAACACAACGCGGTTGATGTAGTCGTACGTCTTCACGATCCGACCGATCAAGTACCAAACGCACGGCACCTCCGAGTTCAGCACACGTTCAGCACACGTTCAGCTCGATGACGTCCCTCGAACTCCGATCCAGCCGAGTGTTGAGGGAGAGTTTCGTCAGCACGACGGCGTGGTGACAATGTTGATGTTCTACCGACGCAGGGCTTCGCCTAAGCACCGCTACGATATTATCGAGGTGTAATATGGTGGAGGGGGGCACCGCACACGGCTAAGAGATCAATGATCAATTGTTGTGTCTATGGGGTGCCCCCTGCCCCCGTATATAAAGGAGCAAGGGGGAGGCCGCCGGCCAAGGAGGAGGGCGCGCCAAGGGGGGAGTCCTACTCCCACCGGGAGAAGGACTCCTCCTTTCCTTGTTGGAATAGGAGAAGGGAAGGGAGAAGGAGAAAGAAGGAAGGGGGCGCCCCCCTCCCTAGTCCAATTCGTACTAGCCCATGGGGAGGGGTGCGGCCACCCTTTGGGGCCTTTTTCTCCTTTCCCGTATGGCCCATTAAGGCCCAATACGAATTCCCGTAACTCTCCGGTACTCCGAAAAATACCCGAATCACTCGGAACCTTTCTGAAGTCCGAATATAGTCGTCCAATATATCGATCTTTACGTTTCGACCATTTCGAGACTCCTCGTCATGTCTCCGATCTCATCCGGGACTCCGAACTCCTTCGGTACATCAAAACACATAAACTCATAATATAACCGTCATCTAACTTTAAGCGTGCGGACCCTACGGGTTCGAGAACTATGTAGACATGACCGAGACACGTCTCTGGTCAATAACCAATAGCGGAACCTGGATGCTCATATTGGCTCCCACATATTCTACGAAGATCTTTATCGGTCAGACCGCATAACAACATACGTTGTTCCCTTTGTCATCGGTATGTTACTTGCCCGAGATTCGATCGTCGGTATCTCAATACCTAGTTCAATCTTGTTACCGGCAAGTCTCTTTACTCGTTCCGTAATACATCATCCCGCAACTAGCTCATTACTTGCAATGCTTGCAAGACTTATAGTGATGTGCATTACCGAGTGGGCCCAGAGATACCTCTCCGACAATCGGAGTGAAAAATCCTAATCTTGAAATACGCCAACCCAACAAGTACCTTCGGAGACACCTGTAGAGCACCTTTATAATCACCCAGTTACATTGTGACGTTTGGTAGCACACAAAGTGTTCCTCCAGTAAACGGGAGTTGCATAATCTCATAGTCATAGAACATGTATAAGTCATGAAGAAAGCAATAGCAACATACTAAAACGATCGAGTGCTAAGCTAACGGAATGGGTCAAGTCAATCACATCATTCTCCTAATGATGTGATCCCGTTAATCAAATGACAACTCATGTCTATGGCTAGGAAACATAACCATCTTTGATCAACGAGCTAGTCAAGTAGAGGGATACTAGTGACACTCTGTTTGTCTATGTATTCACACATGTATCAAGTTTCCTGTTAATACAATTCTAGCATGAATAATGAACATTTATCATGATATAAGGAAATAAATAATAACTTTATTATTGCCTCTAGGGCATATTTCCTTTAGTCTCCCACTTGCACTAGAGTCTATAATCTAGTTCACGTCGCCATGTGATTTAACATCAATAGTTCACATCACCATGTGATTAACACCCATAGTTCACATCGTCATGTGACCAACACCCAAAGGGTTTACTAGAGTCAATAATCTAGTTCACATCGCTATGTGATTAACACCCAAAGAGTACTAAGGTGTGATCATGTTTTGATTGTGAGATAATTTTAGTCAACGGGTCTGTCACATTCAGATCCGTAAGTATTTTGCAAATTTCTATGTCTACAATGCTCTGCACGGAGCTATTCTAGCTAATTGCTCCCACTTTCAATATGTATCTAGACCGAGACTTAGAGTCATCTAGATTAGTGTCAAAACTTGCATCGACGTAACCCTTTACGACGAACCTTTTGTCACTTCCATAATCGAGAAACATATCCTTATTCCACTAAGGATAATTTTGACCGCTGTCCAGTGATCTACTCCTAGATCACTATTGTACTCCCTTGCCAAAATCAGTGTAGGGTATACAATAGATCTGGTACACAGCATGGCATACTTTATAGAACCTATGGCCAAGGCATAGGGAATAACTTTCATTCTCTTTCTATCTTCTGCCGTGGTTGGGCTTTGAGTCTTACCCAATTTCACACCTTGTAACACAGGCAAGAACTCTTTCTTTGACTGTTCTATTTTGAACTACTTCAAAATCTTGTTAAGGTATGTACTCATTGAAAAAACTTATCAAGCGTCTTGATCTATCTCTATAGATCTTGATGCTCAATATGTAAGCAGCTTCACCGAGGTCTTTCTTTGAAAAACTCCTTTCAAACACTCCTTTATGCTTTGCAGAATAATTCTACATTATTTCCGATCAATAATATGTCATTCACATATACTTATCAGAAATGCTGTAGTGCTCCCACTCACTTTCTTGTAAATACAGGCTTCACCACAAGTCTGTATAAAACTATATGCTTTGACCAACTTATCAAAGCGTATATTCCAACTCCGAGATGCTTGCACCAGTCCATAGATGGATCGCTGGAGTTTGCATATTTTGTTAGCACCTTTAGGATTGACAATACCTTCTGGTTGCATCATATACAACTCTTCTTTAATAAAATGCGGCAATTGCTAACATGATTCGGACATACTTAAGCATCGCTGCGAGTGAGAAAATCTCATCGTATTCAACACTTTGAACTTTGTCAAAAACCTTTTTCTAACAAGTCTAGCTTTGTAGATAGTAACACTACTATCAGCGTCCGTCTTCCTCTTGAAGATCCATTTAATCTCAATGGCTCGTCGATCATTGGGCAAGTCAATCAAAGTCCATACTTTGTTCTCATACATGGATCTCATCTCAGATTTCATGGCCTCAAGCCATTTTGCGGAATCTGGGCTCACCATCGCTTCTTCATAGTTCGTAGGTTCGTCATGGTCTAGTAACATAACCTCCAGAACAGGATTACCGTACCACTCTGGTGCGGATCTTACTCTGGTTGACCTACGAGGTTCAGTAATAACTTGATCTGAAGTTCCATGATCATCATCATTAACTTCCTCACTAATTGGTATAGGCGTCACAGAAACTGGTTTCTGCGATGAACTACTTTCCAATAAGGGAGCAGGTACAATTACCTCATCAAGTTCTACTTTCCTCCCACTCACTTCTTTCGAGAGAAACTCCTTCTCTAGAAAGGATCCATACTTAGCAACGAATGTCTTGCCTTCGGATCTGTGATAGAAGGTGTACCCAACTGTCTCCTTTGGGTATCCTATGAAGACACATTTCTCCGATTTGGGTTTGAGCTTATCAGGATGAAACTTTTTCACATAAGCATCGCAACCCCAAATTTTAAGAAAAGACAACTTTGGTTTCTTGCCAAACCACAGTTCCTAAGATGTCGTCTCAACGGATTTAGATGGTACCCTATTTAACGTGAATGTAGCTGTCTCTAATGCATAACCCCAAAACTGTAGTGGTAAATCGGTAAGAAACATCATAGATTGCACTATATCCAATAAAGTACGGTTATGACGTTCGGACACACCATTAAGATGTGGTGTTCCAGGTGGCACGAATTTGTGAAACTATTCCACATTGTTTTAATTGAAGACCAAACTCGTAACTCAAATATTTGTCTCCGTGATCAGATCATAGAAACCTTATTTTCTTGTCACGATGATTTTCCACTTCACTCTGAAATTCTTTGAACTTTTCAAATGTTTCAGACTTATGTTTCATCAAGTAGATATACCCATATCTGCTCAAATCATCTGTGAAGGTAAGAAAATAACGATACCCGCCGCGAGCCTCAACACTCATCGGATCGCATACATCAGTATGTATTATTTCCAATAAGTCAGTTGCTCGCTCCATTGTTCCGGAGAACGGAGTCTTAGTCATCTTGCCCATAAGGCATGGTTCGCAAGCATCAAGTGATTCATAATCAAGTGATTCCAAAGCCCATCAGCATGGAGTTTCTTCATGCGCTTTACACCAATATGACCTAAACGGCAGTGCCACAAATAAGTTGCACTATCATTATTAACTTTGCATCTTTTGGCTTCAATAGTATGAATATGTGTATCACTACGATCGAGATCCAACGAACCATTTTCATTGGGTGTGTAACCATATAAGGTTTTATTCATGTAAACAGAACAACAATTATTCTCTAACTTAAATGAATAACCGTATTGCAATAAACAAGGTCAAATCATATTCATGCTCAACGCAAACACCAAATAACACTTATTTAGGTTCAACACTAATCCCGAAAGTATAGGGAGTGTGTGATGATGATCATATCAATCTTGGAACCACTTCCAATACACATCGTCACTTCATCCTTAACTAGTTTCTGTTCATTATGCAACTCCCGTTTTGAGTTACTACTCTTTAGCAACTGAACCAGTATCAAATACCGAGGGGTTGCTACGAACACTAGTAAAATACACATCAATAATCCGTATATCAAATATAGCTTTGTTCACTTTGTCATCCTTCTTATCCACCAAATACTTGGGGCAGTTCCGCTTCCAGTGACCAGTCCCTTTGCAGTAGAAGCACTTAGTCTCAGGCTTAGGTCCAGACTTGGGCTTCTTCACTTGAGCAGCAACTTGCTTGCCATTCTTCTTGAAGTTCCCCTTCTATCCCTTTGCCCTTTTCTTGAAACTAGTGGTCTTGTTAACCATCAACACTTGATGGTCTTTCTTGATTTCTACCTTCGTCGATTTCAGCATCGCGAAGAGCTCGAGAATTACTTTCGTCATCCCTTGCATACTATAGTTCATCACGAAGTTCTACTAACTTGGTGATGGTGACTAGAGAATTCTGTCAATCACTATTTTATCTGGAAGATTAACTCCCACTTGATTCAAGCGATTGTAGTACCCACACAATCGGAGCACATGCTCACTGCTTGAGCTATTCTCCTCCATCTTTTAGCTATAGAACTTGTTGGAGACTTCATATCTCTCAACTCGGGTATTTGCTTGAAATATTAACTTCAACTCCTGGAACATCTCATATGGTCCATGACGTTCAAAACGTCTTTGAAGTCCCGATTCTAAGCCGTTAAGCATGGTGCACTAAACTATCAAGTAGTCATCATTTTGAGCTAGCCAAACGTTCATAGCGTCTGCATCTGCTCCTGCAATAGGTTTGTCGCCTAGCGGTGCATCAAGGACATAATTCTTCTGTGCAGCAATGAGGATAATCCTCAGATCACGGATCCAATCCGCATCTTTGCTACTAACATCTTTCAACATAATTTTCTCTAGGAACATATAAAAAATAAACAGAGGGAAGCAACAATGCGAGCTATTGATCTACAACATAATTTGCAAAAAATACTATCAGGACTAAGTTCATGATAAATTTAAGTTCAATTAATCATATTACTTAAGAACTCCCACTTAGATAGACATCCCTCTAATCCTCTAAGTGATCACGTGATCCATATCAACTAAACCATGTCCGATCATCACGTGAGATGAAGTAGTTTCAACGGTGAACATCACTATGTTGATCATATCTACTATATGATTCACGCTCGACCTTTCGGTCTCCGTGTTCCGAGGCCATATCTGCATATGCTAGGCTCGTCAAGTTTAACCTAAGTATTCCGCGTGTGCAACTGTTTTGCACCCGTTGTATTTGAACGTAGAGCCTATCACACCCGATCATCACGTGGTGTCTCAGCACGAAGAACTTTCGCAACGGTGCATACTCAGGGAGAACACTTTTATCTTAAAATTTTAGTGAGACATCATCTTATAATGCTACCATCAATCAAAGCAAGATAAGATGCATAAAAGATAAACATCACATGCAATCAATATAAGTGATATGATATGGCCATCATCATCTTGTGCTTGTGATCTCCATCTCCGAAGCACCGTCATGGTCACCATCATCACCGGCGCGACACCTTGATCTCCATCGTAGCATCGTTGTCGTCTCGCCAACTATTGCTTTTACGACTATCGCTACCGCTTAGTGATAAAGTAAAACAATTACATGGCGATTGCATTGCATACAATAAAGCGACAACCATATGGCTCCTGCCAGTTGCCGATAACTCGGTTACAAAACATGATCATCTCATACAATAAAATATAACATCATGTCTTGACCATATCACATCACAACATGCCCTGCAAAAACAAGTTAGATGTCCTCTACTTTGTTGTTGCAAGTTTTACATGGTTGCTACGGGCTTAGCAAGAATCGTTCTTACCTACGCAACAAAGCCACAACGATAGTTTGTCAAGTTGGTGCTGTTTTAACCTTCGCAAGGACCGGGCGTAGCCACACTCGGTTCAACTAAAGTGAGAGAGACAGAGACCCGCCAGTCACCTTTAAGCAACGAGTGCTCGCAACGGTGAAACCAGTCTCGCGTAAGCGTACGCGTAATGTCGGTCCGGGCCGCTTCATCTCACAATACCGCTGAACCAAAGTATGACATGCTGGTAAGCAGTATGACTTATATCACCCACAACTCACTTGTGTTCTACTCGTGCATATAACATCAACGCATAAAACCAGGCTCGGATGCCACTGTTGGGGAACGTAGTAATTTCAAAAAAATTCCTACGCACACGCAAGATCATGGTGATGCATAGCAACGAGAGGGGAGAGTGTTGTCCACGTACCCTCGTAGACCGAAAGCGGAAGCGTTAACACAACGCGGTTGATGTAGTCGTACGTCTTCACGATCCGACCGATCAAGTACCGAACGCACGACACCTCCGAGTTCAGCACACGTTCAGCTCGATGACGTCCCTCGAACTCCGATCCAGCCGAGTGTTGAGGGAGAGTTTCGTCAGCACGACGGCGTGGTGACAATGTTGATGTTCTACCGACGCAGGGCTTCGCCTAAGCACCGCTACGATATTATCGAGGTGTAATATGGTGGAGGGGGGCACCGCACACGGCTAAGAGATCAATGATCAATTGTTGTATCTATGGGGTGCCCCCTGCCCCCGTATATAAAGGAGCAAGGGGGAGGCCGCCGGCCAAGGAGGAGGGCGTGCCAAGGGGGGAGTCCTACTCCCACCGGGAGTAGGACTCCTCCTTTCCTTGTTGGAATAGGAGAAGGGAAGGGAGAAGGAGAAAGAAGGAAGGGGGCGACCCCCCTCCCTAGTCCAATTCGGACTAGCCCATGGGGAGGGGTGCGGCCAACCTTTGGGGCCTTTTTCCCCTTTCCCGTAAGGCCCATTAAGGCCCAATACGAATTCCCGTAACTCTCCGGTACTCCGAAAAATACCCGAATCACTCGGAACCTTTCCGACGTCGAATATAGTCGTCCAATATATCGATCTTTACGTCTCGGCCATTTCGAGACTCCTCGTCATGTCCCCGATCTCATCCGGACTCCGAACTCCTTCGGTACATCAAAACACATAAACTCATAATATAACCGTCATCTAACTTTAAGCGTGTGGACCCTACGGGTTCGAGAACTATGTAGACATGACCGAGACACGTCTCTGGTCAATAACCAATAGCGGAACCTGGATGCTCATATTGGCTCCCACATATTCTACGAAGATCTTTATCGGTCAGACCGCATAACAACATACGTTGTTCCCTTTGTCATCGGTATGTTACTTGCCCGAGATTCGATCGTCGGTATCTCAATACCTAGTTCAATCTCGTTACCGGCAAGTCTCTTTACTCGTTCCGTAATACATCATCCCGCAACTAGCTCATTAGTTGCAATGCTTGCAAGGCTTATAGTGATGTGCATTACCGAGTGGGCCCAGAGATACCTCTCCGACAATCGGAGTGACAAATCCTAATCTCAAAATACGCCAACCCAACAAGTACCTTCGGAGACACCTGTAGAGCACCTTTATAATCACCCAGTTACGTTGTGACGTTTGGTAGCACACAAAGTGTTCCTCCGGTAAACGGGAGTTGCATAATCTCATAGTCATAGGAACATGTATAAGTCATGAAGAAAGCAATAGCAACATACTAAAATGATCGAGTGCTAAGCTAACGGAATGGGTCAAGTCAATCACATCATTCTCCTAATGATGTGATCCCGTTAATCAAATGACAACTCATGTCTATGGCTAGGAAACATAACCATCTTTGATCAACGAGCTAGTCAAGTAGAGGCATACTAGTGACACTCTGTTTGTCTATGTATTCACACATGTATCAAGTTTCCAGTTAATACAATTCTAGCATGAATAATAAACATTTATCATGATATAAGGAAATAAATAATAACTTTATTATTGCCTCTAGGGCATATTTCCTTCAGACTTATGCTTGGTCTACCACATATGCCATGCCGACGTTGAGTGCCAGGATTTTAAGGACTTCCTCGAGAGCAACCTAGTCAAATTCGTTACTGTAGACTTTGGTAACGACAAAGAAGTCCTGCGTCGGATAGGCCTCGTTGTAGGCAACACCTTCGACCTCCAGAAGAATCGGCTGGTGTCCTCTCGTCAGCCTTCAATGCTGACCCTGGCAGGAGCCATGGTTCATCCTTCGTACGGTAAACTGGAGAAACCTCCATACACATTTCATCGTCATGCATGGCAGCGGAATGTACTAGATATAGACCACATCCACTACGCTGGAATGGATGGCTACCTTTGCTTCAATATCTACAAGTGTTGGATGAAGAGCAACAACCAAGTGTGCAGTTCAAGCAAAGAAGTATCGGCCAAGAGGAAGAGGGACAAGGACGAAGTCGAGGACGTGGACGAGGACTCCGAGTAAGGTGGCAGTGTCGTTGCTCATGGTGGTTCTAATGCACTGTCTACCAGAATAGTTGCAAAGTTTAATTTCAGGTGTGCTTAATTTAATTTGAGGGGTGTGTTGTGCTGAGCCCCTAGCAGAACTATGTTATGTTTCTTCTCGTTTCTTTAACTCTTCAGTACGTACATACTAGTATTTCTAACATTTCATCTTTTAGTTGGTATAGTACTACCACTCGTTTCTTCAGATTATATACATACAATATATATGGCCAACATCATATAGCCAGCAGTTTAGTTGTCAAAGAATTCAGGGTGCTTAGTTTGTCAAAGAATTCCAGGATGCTTAGAGGGTGCTTGGATCCAAGGGACTTATTTTAGTTTGACTAAAAATAGTCTCTTTTAAGAGGCTAAAGTTCCAAGCACCCCTGACTAAAGAGGGGCTAAAACTAGTCTTGAGACTAAATTTTTTAGTCAGGGGTACCCCTACTAAAATGTGGATTAGTCCTCTCTCTACTCATTTAACTCCTCTCCTTTAACACAGGCGAGTTCTGGATTGGAGGGTTTGGAGGATAATAAATGCTCATTAACTTGATTTTAGCCTTTTTAGTATTTGGATCCAAGCATGGGTGAGGCTAGCATGTTTTAGTCCCACTACTTTTAGTCATGGGACTAAAACGTATCCAATCACCCTCTTAGTTTTATTTGAGGGGTGGGTTGTGTTGGACACCATTATTGTGACTAGCCTTTTTAATAGTACTATATGCATAATTTGGCGAGGAGCGCTCTCTATATGTACCACCTTTTTTTAATTTCAAGTTTTGCTCCATGGCGCAATCCATCGATACTACTGTTGTACAAAAGTATACATTTTTTAAAACGCTAGACGGCGGGGCAGTCTAGCTTGGTCGGTTTCACGAGAGGCGAGGGCCTTTGTGATTTGACGGCTCATTACTGCTGGAAGGCGGGGCCTTGTGATTTGACTGCTCGTATAAATGCGCCGACGACCTGATCGAGGAGGAGCAAAGAACCGTGCGGTATACTCAAGCTTTCCACTGGAGTAGTACTGCGACGGAGGAGCACGAAACACAGCAGCCCAGTGCCATATGGTGATAAAAAATGATCTAATTTGCTAGTCATCTCATTGTTAGCATTGTTCTATTCATTCCCTAAAAAAACATTGTTCTATTCATGCCTCGCAGAGAACGTGACACGTGCGGCGAAACACCCGAAGCAAAAGATGAAACACACGAGCAAAAGAAGAAGGAAGATTATCACCCCAAATGATCTAATTCGCCGCGGAGTCGTAACTGCTTCTTCATCGCCTCCACGACCTCCATCTCCTTGCGCGTCTCCTCCGCCATCTTCTTCATTCTGTCCATGACGCGGGATTTCTTGATGCGAGCCTTCATCATCTGTTCCATGGCCGCATTACGTACCTTGACAGCAGCCGGGTGCTCGATGCGGAGCTTCGCCAACTCCTCCTTCTGTTACATGATGAGGGCCTGCAGCATCTTCATTGAGGAACTACTATTCTCATGCAGCTTCTTCCAGCCGGCGTTCTTCTCCTTCAACAGGTCGATCTCGTGGCAGAGCTTCGCCTTGTCCTCCTGAAGTCACAGGATTTCGCCGGTCGCCTTCTTCTCTGAGGCAATGCTCTTCTTCAGCAGCATCACCAAGCCGGCGGTCAACTCCCCCTGCTGATTGAGCTCAGCGGGCATGTCGTCGAGGCTCTCCTTCAGCAACTCCATCAAGCCTTGGATGAACTCCTTTTGCTTATTGAGCTAATCGGGCATGCCGTCGAGGGATAACGACTCCAGCTCCGCCGGCTCGACATGTTCGCCTCCGCGGCTAGGGCGCTCCTGGGAGCCATCGCCTGCCCGTGAGAGATATTTCGAGGTCTCTGCGTGGCGGCGAGCCCTCTCTTTTTTTTCTGCAGCCTTGGTTGCCGCTCCCTTGTTACGAGTAGTTCTCGACCTAGAGCTCTGCTCACCGTCCATGGCAACGACGGACGAAGAAGAAGCACTTATGAGGAGGAAAGGTAGAGTAATTTTCGGTTAGGTAGTTCCCCTTTTTATAACCTAAGTACTAGCACTAGTACTAATACCTGCATAGTGGGAACACGTTCAGGTTTGGTACGTACTAGTAGGTGTGAGCAGGCTTTCGAATGTGATGGGAACAAGTTAAAGATTAATTGATGGTTTTGGTTTCGAGGCCCGAAACGGCTCCCGATGAGTTTAGCGAACATAAATTTCAAGTACTACACTGCTCAAATGCGTAAATATTATGTTACTGTCAAAAATTGGCACAAAATACGAAGGAGACCAATGGAAGTACTACTAGCAACCCACGATTTAACTACTCGCATGCGCGCAGTGGAGTAATAATGTCTTTCTTCCGCCCTCACGTCCACTCAATTTGCATGCGCTGCATTAATTGACCATCACTGAAGTGAATGACTTTACATGCGTCAAATTATCACATGGGGTGGATCTTGGTACAAAATTGCGTCTGCCCGTGTACCCGCGTGTGCGTGCGAGGGAATGAGTGCGTGCGTGGCGTGCGTGCACATCTTCGCTTCGTGCATGTACCGCCAGTATGGCTCAGGGAGGACGAGTACATTCTTCTGGAACCAGCAGCACATCACTGTGATCAATCCATGCAAGGAGGTCGCGACAACGCCTCCACATGTGCCACGTGGCTTCATGAACTATAAGAGAGACACTGTGTAGCGTGCCATTGGTATTCTAATTTACGTGTTTTGCACATACTCGAAGTACTAGTAAGGTACACGTGCATTGCACGCATCAGATTTTGCAACCAAATTATGAATAAATACCACACTATAGCATGTAAGCTCTGAGTCATATATGCCTGATGTAGCCCTTTGTTTAATTCTTATAGTTATCTCATTCAAAATCATTAGTTTTTATAAAAAAAGCTAAGAACGCGGGGAATAGGAAAAACATGGGATTATAGTGGAATGTCGTCTTGAATCCTACAGGACTGTACGAGTGTTTGATTGTGCATAGAAAAAAACGCAGAATTCTTTCAAAGAGGTTTGAGTGGATGGGATGTTTCCTATGAAATCTAGTGCAAATGAATCATATGGAAAAATGCCTATGGTTTACAGTCCTACGAATCAAACAACCAAGATAGGAAAATTCCTAATGATTAGAATCCTCCCAAATTCCTCTGAGAATCCTTTGAATCAAAGAAGCCCTTAATCTATTTTATGATTCATGGAATTGTGCGTTGTAAAGCATAAAGTAAAAACAAATAATGGCAATTCAACTAGGAAAAAAGTTTGGGCAGTTATGATACGGAAGATTCTAGAAGAAAAGAGAACCACTGTTGTTTTGAGGTTTGTGCATTATGCTTAAGTTCAACCATGGAGTCTGCTAGATTGTACATGTGGCAAAATCCGGTGGGGGGGGCTAGAAGATGGTGCGAGGGGCCGAGTGGAGGGAGACTATAAAAGGAATGCACAAGTGCGAGATTGATATTTAGAGAGAGGGGGCGAACACGTGTGCTGTTGCGCGCAGTGGCGGGAGCCATGAAAATAAATGAGCTAGGGGGCCAAGCATTGCTAATCCTTTACGAGGAGGGTCAATTCATGAACTTAAACCATTTTTAGCTGCAATTGTCTAATGATCACATTCATATTAGCCTCGATATATAGTGATGTTAGGGGGAGGGGGCAGGGCCTTACTGCCCCCTGTCTTCGCCATTGTGCACGCGTCTGAGAGATGAAGCGGAAGGCATGGATGAGAAGAGGGGGACGTTGGATATATAATTAATGTGGGTGTATTAGCTATATATGTTAATCCTATAGAGAGTATAGATGATTGATGTGGACGTGGGAAAGAGGGTGAGACCTCACTGGATATATCGATTGATCGGTTTGTGTGGAAAAACTATGAAAGACCTAGCTATATACACACATACATAGAGGAACATCGATCGTTGCGCATGCACGCGTGAGAGATAAAGAATGCCCGATATGATGGAGAGAGGGGATGTGTGTGGGTGTGTGCCTTCATGGGAGACCGACCTGAAGAAAAAGATTGTAGGCGTGCGATGGATAATGCCGACTGGTATGTGTGTGCATGCATGCACGAGAGAAAGTTAGTGGTACAATTATAAAGACAAGCTACTGTGTGGGTGTAAAAGAATAGGTGAGGTCATAATCAATGTAATGTTGAATTCAAATATTTGAATAAGAGATCTGATGTTTGAACCCATGCATGCATGAATATAATGGAGATCTGCGCGGTGTGGTTTGGAAACGAGCATGTTGTAATGTATACACATTGGACAAGGTGGGACTGATTTGAATTTGAGATACCGATGGCAGACATCATTTGCCACGTCGCATCCGTGCATGGACACACTATTCTAATGGAAGATGATGGCAGCTTTCGCATCACATATCTATATCTATACCCCTATATATATATATTATATTTTATATTTTTTATATTGTGTGCGGGTAACTTTAACTTTGAAAGATGGTCGTTGGATGAGGCGAATTCGATGGTCCAAAGATGGCAAATTGAGCACTACTGATAGTTGGATATCATACTAGATCCACCAGATTTCGCCACATGTATAATCTGGAAGACTCCCATGGTTGAACTTAAGCATAATGCACAAACATCAAAACACAAGCACTTCTTATTTGTTCTAGAATCTTCCGTATCAGAATTGCCCAAATATTTTTCTACATGATTTGCCATTATTTGTTTTTACTTTATGTCTTACGACGCACAATTCCATGAATCTTAAAATAGATTAGCTTTCTTATAAAAACTAGATGATTTTGAATGAAATGAACTATAAGAATTAAACGAACATCTACATCATCCATATATGACTCAAAGCTTGCATGCTATAATGTGGCATTTATTCATAATTTGGTTGCCAAATCTCATGCGTGCAATGCACGTGTACCTTACTCTAGTCTAAATGGTGTTTGTGTTGTGCGTGTTGAGGTGCAAATTGTCTTTTTTGTGGGTACACGTTAAGCTTGTTCTTCCGAAATTTCAAGCCGCGCCTTGTTATGCCGAAAATTCAAGCTAGTGTCTCTGTCTATCGTGCTGCGAAACTCCCGCCTCTTCAACCCGCGTCTTGTTAGCCCGAAATATTTAAGATATATCTTTGTCTCGTTGTGCTCCGACAACTCCCTCCATCTCAACCCGCGCCTTGCTATTCCGAAATTACAACGCGCGCGAAAACTCCCACCTCCTGTGAAATCCCGACACGCGAAATGCCCGTGGTACCCCTGAACCGAAAGAACCGCCTCAAATCGGTGGGGGTACTTTCGTAACTTACCCCACATTTCGGACAAGCGCGTCTCTAAGCCATGGTTCCCCACTGCCATCCCATCCGCCCACCCATTCGTACACCGAGGCTGTGAAAACCCGCGACGAAACCCCACACCCTGCCCCGTCTGCCATCCCATCTTCCCTGACGACGTCGTCCACAGCAACACCTCGACGTCCCTCATCCACCGTACCGGATGAGGATCCGTCGTCGATCTCATCGTCCCGCCGGTTCAGCCACCCCGTCCTCCACCTCCAAGGAGCTGCCCCGACGTTCCCCTCGTCTTTTGTGCCACCTCCATTCCCACACCGCCGTCTTCACCTGCACCACCGGAAGAGCATCATCATCACCGTTTCCTCGGATGAAGCTGCGGCCTAATCGGCGCCACCAAAGAGGTTGTACACTAATCGCCGCATTTTCTTCTTGATTCGATCTCACGATGCTGCCGGCGGTTGGTCCCGAGCCGACACGGCACGGCTCCATCCACGGCGGCGTCGCCGGCCACTTCCTCCACGGCGTCGCTCCCTCGGCGGCGACGTCCACATCAGTAGGAGCTGCTGGTGCTTTAGCTCTCGCTCGCGCTGCTGCTCTGCTCTTGCTCTCGGTCCCCTGCCTGGTCTGCTCTTGTTATTGCTCTTGCTCGCGCTGCTGCTCTCGCTCTTGCTCTTCCTTGCGATGCTGCTCCGATTTAGCTACACTTCAGTCGACTGAATCGACTTT
>NC_057799.1:386313835-386344765 GCF_018294505.1 Triticum aestivum | reverse complement strand
CGGACCGGCGGTGGGGAGTGTTTTCGGGGCGGGCGGGGCGGCGCACCGCCAGCCGCGGGCGGCGAGGGGCTGCTGTTTGGCCGGTGGTGGCTGGCGGCTCAGGGGGGTGGAGGTTGAAGATGAACCGCAGGCCCTTGATTTCGTATCCAACGGCTGCAAAATCGACTGACCAGAGATGAAAAAGTCAGTCAACCGACGTGTAGCCTCACCTTGCTAGTGCGTTCAGTTTCGACAGCAAAATTCAGTTTCTATAGTTAAGTTCAGTTTCGACAGTTAAATTCAGTTTCGACAGTTAAATTCAGTTTTGACAGTTAAGTTCAGAGATGAGCGGCTGATGTATTTTACATCTCGCACTTTGTGGTTATGTATTTTACGTCATGTATTGGAGATGCTATTAGAATTCCACTCAGGTTAACGTTGTTCGTTGTCTCTCTTGTCCTGCTTCAGCCTCGGCGTCGTACAACTCACCGGAGCTGCTCCAACGACGAAACCCTCCATCATAGCGGAGCAGTACCTCGGGCTCCATCTCCAGACGCCTAAGATCTTCTTCCCCTCCTCCGACAACCAAGTCAGCCGGAGCATCCTCACCGGCCAACCCAATCACGCTGAGATCGACATGGCTTCGCCAAAGAGGTTGTACACTTATTACATCTCTTTTTCACTCTACATGTCATATATATTGTCCACTGAGCACTCGTAGTAACGAGAAATACGATTATTTTATCCTACTATATGACAAGTAGTGAGGTACCAGGCAACTTAGCTATCCGTGATGGACTCTCTTGAACGCCATCATTATTTATCTCTGCGCGTTTGAGCTGTGCATTTGTCGATGGGCCTGGGAGTTGAGCTAGTATGGCAGTGGCCTGGGTCCAAAGTAATAGAAGTAGCACAAAAACATTTTTTTAGTGTAGGATTTTCCTTGCTCAAGCCTGCCTACTAGAATCGCCAGTGCTTGAAAGGAAAAGTGAATGAGAAACATCGGAATTGGAAAGTTTCCTATGGTACTACTTTTCATTAATTTGGTGGAAAGGAATGGAGCAAAGGAAAACTGTAGGATTTGTTCCTTTAGTGTCTCCTTGAAAGAAAAACCGTAGGAATTCTAATTTCCACTTCTCCTCCTTTTCATATTCCTATTAGTCAAGCACAAGAGTAAGAGATAGTAGCATAATAGCATTATAACCGTACATTTTCTTGTGGTTTGACTTAATCTCACCATGCTTTTTTGCATCCTTTGATCTTCCAATTGTTGTGAATCAAACACCCAGATTGGCAGAAATCCTGTGTTTTTAAATTCTCTGTTTTGCACGTGCATTCCTATCCTATTCCTGTCTATTTCCTATCCCTGCATTGTTAGAATCCTCAAATTCAAACAAGCCCTTACTCAATTACTTCTGTTACAGATATGTGTCAAAGAAAACCTTGTGTGGTTTGTCCTGCTCCTGTGGCGCTGTGTTCCACCCCAGCTCAGCTGCTCCAACGACGGAAGGGTTCACCACAGCAGGGATCCGCTCTCCAGACTGTCTTTCGCCGCCTCAGATCTTCTTCCCCGCCGCTGGCAGCCACGGCAACTGCATTACCATCATCAACTGAGCAGATGACCTTGAGGACTACACGGGTCCGCAAGAGAGGTCGCACTCTTCCGTGTCTGCTTACGTTATGCGTCGCTTAATATGATGACATGCTACATTATCGTCGTGTTCACCTATTAGACTCCGAGTCAGGTCCAAACCAATGCTGAAACTTGAGTTTTTAAATGGTTGTGGGGTACATATTGGGGCAGCAATCAGTACTATCTGTCTACTATCTGGTTAATCTCCGGTGTCTACTATGAGTTTCATGTTGGGTGCAAACAAACATTAAAGGAGCCATTATCTGTATTTTTTAACTAAAGCTATTATCTGCCTGCTATCAATGGTTTTGGGTCTATGCACAGTTTGCTACCATCACTCTGGATTTGTGCATGCACTCCTTACATAATCTCACTATGTTTTATTCCTATGCATGCCAGTTATTGTACACAATGGAACTGATCATGTAGAGCAAAAGAGACGAGCCTTGCGTGGCAATAAAATTTCATGCAGACGTCGTTCCATGGTGGGCGCAAAGGCAGCCCCCCCTCCACCCATTTCGGATCGTAATCAAGAGGAAGATAACTGTTCTGAGGGGGATTCAGAAGGAGAAGACCACTCCTATTTACCCCATGAGGTCTTCGCTCTAACTTGGCATGCTGATGTTGGTAATATCATGCATATGGTGCCTTGCATTGCTTACTGTATACATTAAAGATGTCATCTGCTTAGTTTAGACATGCTTTGTGTCAATGCCATCTGTTTAGTTTCTTTATCGTATATGTGAATCATGCAATGCCATCTTCTCTAGACAGGCATCATATATGTGAATTTTGCAATGCCACCCTGGTTAGCCAGTCATCTTATATGTGAATTATATCATGCCATCATTTTTTTATTACGTGTTAAATTTGTCAACAATTTTAGTACATTCAATTACTCTTCCTGTGCATCAGCCATTCGGCACGGTCATGGAAAAATCTGGAGTGGAAACAAGGTCTTCAGAGCAGACAATGCTATCTGACGAAGCGCATGTCTTGCTGGTTACCGATAGCTCCTCTGAGGAGGATTCAGAGACAGCTGACCAGTCATATTTCCCCCCCGAGGTGCATGCCCTAACTTGGCAGGGTTATGTTGCTCATATCGTGCGTATGGTATCTTGCATTGCTATGTCATTTGCTTAGTTTAGACATGCTTTGTGTGAATGCCACCTGTTTAGTGTCTAATTACCATATATGTGAATTATGCAATGCCATCTTGTTGCAAGACATTATATATGTGAATTATGTAATGTTATCTTGTTGCAAGGCATTATGTATGTGAATTATGCAATGCCATGCTGTTTAGGCAAGCGTCATATATGTGAATTATATCATGCTGTCCTTTTTTTTATTTCTCATTGCTTTTGTCGACAATGTTTGTATATTCAACTGCTCTTCTTGTGCATCAGCCATTTGAATTGGTGATGGAGAAATCTGGAGTGAAAACAAGGTCTTCAGAGCAGACAATGCTACCTGCTGAAGCAGGTATCTTGCTGGTTACAGATAGCTCTTCAGAGGAGGATTCAGAGGCAGATGACCAGTCCTATTATCCCCTTGAGGTGTATGCTCAAACTTGGCAGGGTTATATTACTCATATAATGCATATGTTGTATTGCAATGCTTAGTTTTTACATCATATACACAATATTGAATGCCATCTCCTTAGTTGACACATCATATATGCGATTGCCCTCTGCTCACTTCCTTAGTATATAAATCATATATTTGAATTATGTCATGGCATGATGTTTACATAGACAACATGTATCTGAATTATGGCATGCCAACCCATTTTCTAAAGACATAATATAGTTATATCATCTCATCCTATTTACATGGTCATCATATTTTAAATTATGTCATTCTATCCGTGAATTATATCATGCCATCATGTTTCCATCGACGGCATGTTTGTGATTTATGGCATGCCAACCACTTTAATAGACACATCGTATAGTTATATCATGTCATCCTGTTTACATAGTCATCATATTTTGAAGTATGTCATTCTATCCTGTTTAGTTAGCCATCATACATGTAAAATTGTGTCATGCTATCCTGTTTAATTAGCCATCATATATGTGAAATTATGTCCTGCTATTCTGTTTGCTTAGACAACATAAATGTGAATTATTTCATGCCCTGTTTTCTTCCCTACTATCCATTGCACCTGTCTATCTTACAATGTCTGTACATTCAATTACTTTTCTTGTTTATCAGCCATTTCAATTGGAGGGAGTGATGGCAGTATCTGTGGGAGTAAAAACACGGTCTTCAGAAAAGATTGTGCTACCTGTCGATGCAGATAGAACCATGGTTGTACTTGCCCAAGAACCAGCCCCACCACACATAACCCACACTCATGCAGATTGTACCCCTATCCAGTTGGACAGAGAACCAGCTACACCCCTTCTAACCCCAACCCCAGCAGATAGACACCCAGTTCCCGTTGACACAGCACCGTCTCCACCACAGAGCACCCAAACATGAGCAGTTAGTAAGGCAACTGCAGTGCCCAAATCACGAGGACCACCACTCTGAACCCGAAGTCAACGCTTAAAGCAGAAGAAGAATTGTTCTCAGGTCAGGTTCCGTAGCTATGGTTCATACTACTTTGCTCTTGCATCACTGTATTTACTGATACCAACTAATTTCAAATTTGAAGGATGCAATTGAAACTCCAATGGCGCAACAGGTATGTTTTAAACCTGTTTCTTCAACGTGTTTGGCTGTTTGCTGTTGTAACTTGCTCTATGTTGATTTCAGTTTCAATTGAATAAACCGTTATGTTCTCATGCCATGCACATTACAAGTGTTGTTATTGTTGTGTAGTTTCCCACACTTATATTCTGTCTATGTTGCTTTGTCTTAAATAGATATGATTCGAACTGTATCTATCTTGATTTGGCAACATAAACTAGAATGATATAGACCATACAGTGACCATACTACATAGATATATGTTTGTTTCATGCTGTTATCCGGTCCACCTTACTACTGAACTGGTTTACCAAAATGAGTTTCATATACTACATTGTAAACCTGAGATGTGTTTGTTTGTTTCTCTTTTAGAACGTGGATAAAATATTGGAGAAGAGTACCCTGTTATGCAATGGTAAAGGAAGTAATGCAGATAAGGTTCAAGATAGTGAGACATCCCTATTGGTCTCCAAGAAAGCTGATAAAAACTATATTGAAGACACTGAGACAACCCCAAAGTCCTGTCTTGATGTAGTGTTCGAGTTACTGGCTACCACTGTTGGCACCAGCTCTTCGAACTCGTTGCCTGAATCAGTTCGGCTTCTTGAGTCTCAACTTCAAGTTGAAAGACAACGATCAGATGTTATGCGACAGGAAGCCGAAGGACTGAGGAAGTCCCTGCAGAATTCAGATGCATACTTTCTGGTGCAACAGCAAGCGCTGGAGGACTTAAGCCCCAAACAAGAGAAAGTTAATAAGCTTGCTAAGCATCTTGCCAGCATTATGGGTACCCAGGATATTGTTTCTTGAGCTCTTCTGAAGTGGTTTCAGTTCTGGACTTGTTTTGCTGCGGCGTTTATATGCTGCTGTGTTCCCTATATTTGCACTGGTGGCGAACTTTGATGCCCAGTGGATGTAATATGTGTAATAGCCGTGATAGCCTAGTGTAAGTTGCTTGCTTATTTATTTCCTTGTTGTCTTGTTTATTTGTTTGCTTGTAGTCAGTGCAGTTCTTTTTCTGTGGTTTGCTAGTGGCTGCAATAACCTATTTTTTAAAACTAGGCCACAATAACCATGGGCTAATATTTACTGTAGTGACACTGGGCCTCCTACGGGCCGTAGAAACAGTGGGCCTTCTACGGGCCGTAGAAACAGTGGGCCTTCTACGGGCCGTAGAAACAGTGGGCCTTCTACGGGCCGTAGAAACAATGGGCCTTCTACGGGCCGTAGAAACAATGGGCCTTCTACGGGCCGTATCATCAATGGGCCTTATACGGGCCGTATGATCGATTGGCCAAACATGGGCCAAACAGACTGCATTCTGGCCGTAAACGGGCTAGAGTTGGAATCGTCCGTTCATGGGCCGACCATAACGGGCCATCGTTAATTGGCCGTATTTGATGACGCTATGAAAACGGCCCAACATATTAACGGACCACAAACGGGCCGACTGTAACCACGGGCTAAATTTGGCCCACAAGCAGAAAATGACAGTAACGGGCCATAAGTAAACGAATGCTGGAAAATAGCCCAAGAATAAATGGGCTCTGAGAAGGCCGAAAGATAACATGGGCTGGAAACGGCCCAATGGAATAACGGGCCGTTAATGGGTATAAAGTGATACACTGTTCTTTACGGGCCAGTTTCACCACGGGCCGTTAATGGGTGTAAAGTGATACACTATTCATTACGAGCCAGTTTCACCACGGGCCGTTAATAGGCTAAGAGTTACATAGGGCCTCATATGGGCCGAAAGACGTCATGGGCCAGAAGTGAAAACGGGCTGGAATCATATTGGATGGCCCAGATGACGCTACTGGGCCTAATTCGAATAGGGCGTAACGGGCCTTGGGTTAGCGGGCTGTAAATGGGCTATATGCAAACAAGCCGTTAAGAGGCTTTCCATGGGCCGGCCCGCCACCTTTTGACCAAGTCAAACGGGCCGGCCTTTTCACAGGAATGGGCCTCTGTTGGGCCGTGCCACGTGTCGACGTATCATAGGCGCCTTCTGTCCAATGAGTGGATGACATCTGTCCCAGCGATGAGTCGACACGTGTTTCCTCCAGCCAATGATGATTTTACATGTGGAAAATCCCCATTGGTCGGGGCTGTTAACGGGTTATCGGATCCAAAACCCAACCCGATAGCTTAACGACGTTCCGTTACAGTGGATGCCACGTGTTGGTCACCCTTGACGAAAGCACTTCTGTGACGCACGATTTATCGTCATGGAAGTGGACACTTCCGTGATGATAATTTTGGTAATGTCATGGAACACTTCTACGACAACACATGTATGACTATCTTGATTCTGTCATAAATTTGTCATGGATGTACATGCATGACAAAAAACGCGACCTACTGTGACAAACACGTATCATCACGGAAGTGTATTTTTTTGTAGTGTTTGTATCTTACTATTGTACTTGAAGGCTACAAGGTTGGCTATAGATGACATGGCAATGTCATGTAGCCATCAGCTGGCTATACTATTAACCATGATCTAAGGGTTGACCGGTCGCTTCCCGCGGACGTGCGCGGGCGGTGGAAGAGGAAGGAGAAGGGAAGCGGGCTGTGGAGTAAAGTTTTTTACCACATTTTCTTATGAAACTGAGTGCAATAATTGAGTAGTTTTGCAAACTACCAGTACTACACCTGAAACGGTTCAAAACCTATACCACCACCACGCCCGTGTCTGACCATCCTGGCCGACCCAACCCCCCTCCCTTGCCGGCGCGCACTTCCCGCGTGAAACGGTCAGCATCGCCCCGGAACGTCAGTGCCGCATTAACGCCCAGCTAGAGCGGAGGCGACCTCTCACTGGCGTCGGCTTTGAAGCAGCGCGACGGTCGAGAGAGCGCCGCTTCCCGGTGCACGCGACTGCTCCGCGTCGAGGCTAGCCATAGTTTGGATGAGTCTCCGTCGTGGGGAGCCACACTAACTACAATGATATGGGCTCCCGTTACCCACATTATGGATCGTCCCATCTATGAAGAACACGTGGGACTGGAACTACGAGACGGACATGTACCCAGGAGTGGACGTACGAACCTGAGTAATGTAGTGCAGTAAGTGAAGTAGAAAGGCACAAATAGTATGAACATGCGTGGCATATAGGCATTTGTCTCTTACTACCACTAAATGTTGTACGTGCAATGCCCGATGATGTTATGGAGTACGTGCCTAAGTACTCTACTACTACTATATTAATTGGAGGCACATATTAGGTTTTATATTTGTTTACGTGTATGCCCCGAGACCTTCCAACTAGACGTGTCTTTCTCTCCGGGTCGCACTTTGTATCATTCATACCACTAGTACTACTACGTGTGGTCTCTGACCCAGAAGTGGAGACGCTCTACCATGCTGTTCATGTCCCACTCCTTTTGCTGACGTGTGGGACATCCAGCACGTGCCGTGTTCGGCACTCCTTCATCGTAAGAGTTGAAACGCTAGCATTCATCAGAAATAAAAAATAAATATAAATCACCTGTGATACTATACCACGCGGTTTCCTTGCTCCTCGATATCGGAAAGAATACTTCCGTTCGCCGACATGTGGGACGTCGACCATCCTGGTCTACTTGCCATGCCCGCAGAACTACAAGGGAGAGTCACCTCGATCATCGCGCCGCAGTAATTACTAATGAGCCGTCAAATCACAGGCCCAACCTTTCCCACTGTGAAGTTGCTCGGACGAAGGAACCATCATGACTTCGTTCAATTTTGCTTCTTGAAGAAAACTATTGTACCAGCAGTACTGCTAGCTACATTAGTTACTCCAGCAGAGGCCTCCTTTGGTTCATAGGATAGGAATTTTATAGGAATATGAAAATCATAGGAAGTGAGATGACATGCATCTCAAGTCCTATAGAGAAAGAGATGCCATTTGATGCATAGGATAGGATTTTTTCCATTGAGTCTAGGCTAATGTATTGGTAATTTGCTCTAAAAACTACAGTAGTAACTAGTAGTACTAGTACATGCTCGTAATTAATTACAATGTAGGGCGACGCAGACACACACACTAACTACTAGTACTACTACTTCTCACATGCTGGCCAAACGTCGTTGTTCTCCTTCCTAGCTTTGTCGGCGACACCCCACCGTGCTTGGATCTCCGCCGACCTCTCCACAGCAGCACGTGCGTACTCTTCTTTCTTGCGGCGGCGGGCCTCTCTTTTCTTGAGTGCTTTCTGACTTTTCCGCTCCCTCTGTGCGGCTTTGGCCGCCTCTTGCTCTACCGTCCATTTAGCCTTGGCAGCTTCAAATTTCGCTCACATAAGTGTGAGGTTGCGAGCGGCGATGAACTCGGCATGGCGGGATGCCATCGCTTCCCTACCATTCTGTGCGCGGTTGTGGGCGGCGAGGAACTCGGCGCGGCAGGATGCCATCGCTTCCTTACCGATTAGTGTGCGGCACGGTGGCATGAACGACGCTTGGTGATAGCTCTGGGGTGGAGTGGCCGGACAACCGTAAAGTGCATTGGTTTGTCAAGAGCTCAAGGACAGAAGACGATGGAAATTTGGATCCCCCTTCAATCTTGGTCATTTATTACCGAGTGCATTGGCGGTCATCGAACTTGTCTTGATAGCTCACTTTGATCATTGTATACGAGATATGGTGATTATATGGTCACTGGCTCAGTGTATAGCTCCGTATTTGTCTCGTTGACTAGTCAAATAGTCCGCATGCGCCTCATTAGCTCATGTTCTTTATCTATCTATCTATGCGGGCCTACCTGTCAGTGGAGAAAGAAATAAAAACCAAAATTATGCGTATGTGAGGAATCAAACCACGCACTCGTCACTGCAACGCGCACCCGTCAGCCAAATGAAAATGAAATACTTTGCGTTAAATGCACAAATGGATTTTTTTTATATTATACGTCATGCACAAGTTAGCGCACACCGTCCATAGAGGCAAGTAGCATGTACGCGTGCAGACAGCCAGACACTCACGCTCACGCTGTCAAACCATGCTAATGCATGCACGTCGCCCTCTCAATAAAAGTCCTGCTCATGGCGCAACGCAAACAGCAAGCCCGTCACCTGCGCGCCCCGGCGGTGCGTGACATTACTGTTTAGACGTTTGCTGGAGGCCTCCGCGAACACCAACGGTCATACTTGTGACTCGGTGCCTTGCTCATGTATATCGTCCATCACAACGTCAATATATAAAACAGCCTAGCTAGAGAGGGTACTATGGTACAGAGTATGTACTATCGTGAGCAACCGATCATAGTGCCACTGCACACGAGTGTGTGTCTGATCGATTCGTCCATTATTCGTAAGTTATGCATGGTTGTGTGGTGTCTAATGGTGGTCGTCGAAGGCTAGCTGGCGACAAGAGTGGTTGCATGGACGCCTGGTTGTCAATACGTGCCACATACGCTTCAAAGGCTAGTCATCCATGAGTTCACATTTTACCACCACGCCAGCGTCTGACCGCCCTGGCCTACCGAAACCCCTTCCATCGCTAGCGCGCGCTTCCCGCCTGAAACGGTCACTGTCTCTCCAAAACGTCAATGCCGCATTCACCGGCCTTAACTGGAGGTGCAGTTGGTGTGTCACTGACATGCAGGCCAGATGCCTGTTGGGCCCACATGTCAGTGATCCAACGCACCTGTGGTGAAGTCACTGAAGCAGCGTCCGCATTCACGCCCGACGCAACCTCTCACTGGCGCCAGCATTGCAGCAGCACGATGGCCGAGAGAGCGCCACCGGCGCGGCATCCCGGTGCAAGCGACTGTTCCGCGTTACCAACACCACGGCTATCCTTCCATCCGCCGCCCACATTAATGACACGCGGCTGCCGACGAACCTACTCCGGCACCAGCCGTCCATCCGTCTGCCGCGGCTCAATGCCATTCGCCCGCTATACTAACATGAGCCCCAGCTCCCAGCCATAGCCAAAGACCCACACTCATTCTCCTCCGGTCCCTTCCTTCTGTCGGCACCACTCCAACCATGGCCTCCTGGCGCTCCAAAGCTCTCTTGGACGTATTGTCGCAGGAGCAGATGAAGGACATCGGCGGCTCCGCTCCGGGCCCGCTCCAAAGCTCTCTTGGACGTACTGTTGCATGAGCAGAGGAAGGAGATCACCGGCTCCCCCTCGGCCGCCCTCCGCCGCCGCGACCATGAAGCCGGCGCGCATGCGCGGGCGCAGCCGGCAGTGAGGAAGAGTAGTACACGATAGGTCGCCGCCGCTCTGGTCCCAGGAAAGCCACTGCTCCTCCACTCAGTCGACGCCAAGCTTGGTGGGATAAACATCGGCAGCCGATTAGCCGCTTGACGGCGACGTGGTGGCAGAAATCCTTAGAACCTTGTGCTCTGGAGGAGGAGGTTATCGAGGCGGATGAGGAGGAGGCAAAGGCAATGGCCGGCTTTCTCGGGTCCATGGCCGGACATGGTGGTCGGGCGCCGGCAATCGTTTAGATTAGGTTTACAGTAGGTTTTAGTATGGTTTGTGCGAAATATGTAATGAATCTCGTCCAGTTTATAGGAAAAGTTTTCGAAATGTAATGAATTTCATCCGGTTAATTTGAAATTTGCTTTGTTTGCACGAATTTCGTCCGGTTAGTTCATATAGTTGTCGAAAGGTATGCGGGCAGCATTGGATGGCATCCATCAGTGTCCTCGAACAGATGCCAATGTAAATTTGAGGGCCAGCGCTGTGCTCCATTATTTCGCAGGGAACAGTTATCCCTCGATCAAAATCAGATCTGCCGTGTTTCGCACTCCTCCCATGTAAGAGTGTAGACTTGCTTACATAAAAATGGAGCAAGTGGACGGCACTGTAGCACGTCATATCACTCAAACTAGCCCGCCTAAAGCGCGGGAAAGCACCACCCTCGTCATTTTGTTCTGGATTTCTATGATCGATCGCACGAAAATGTTACGCTTTGCAAGTTCAAAAGGAAAAGGCGGCACACTTATGACTCATACGCGTCGCACCCCCGACAGTCCGGCTCGCACGCCGCTCACCAGAGGGGACACGCGTTGTCTTGCATTTTCACTGACATGTGGGACTGCAATTGAATAAACCGTCGATAGCCGAAATCTAATCGCTCAGCGGGCGTCGGCTGAGAAGAGAGAGACGGGGGAGGGAGAAGAGATCACCCGCCCGCCGCGCATGGACTCCAAGAAATAAATATGGTGATAATGTGAGGTGGGCCATGCGGGAGTCCGGACCGCTTCCAAGCCCGCTTCTGACTGTCCTGGCCCAGCAGAAACCCCCCACCCCACCACCTCCCCGCGCGCGCTCCCCCCTCAGACGCCAGCTGCCCGCATTCATAGCAAGTAGTACCAGTAAAATTCTGGGCTATAAGGGCATGTACAATGGTTGATAAGATAGTCTTATCATAAGTCTTGCATGTAATTTAGAGATGACAAAAAACATGTGTACAATGGATCATCTCTTAGCCTTATCTTCAATGACTAGTTATTCCTAAAAACATGGTGAAACATATTGTGCTAAGAGATCATCTCTTGTCTTCTCTTAAATAAGAGAAGACAAGCCTTTTCTTATGATTTCTCTTTCCTCCACCTCATCATTTATCCTATGTGGCATCCCTACAATAGAACCATTATACATGCCCTAAGCCCACTTATGTGGAGGAGAGAGAGGCATTGACAAAATCAAGGAGTGGGATCTGTAGGAGCCCGTCTCTACACGTGCTCCTAGGTATAAAAAACTAATTCTATAAAAAAGAGGCATAAAAAACAATTGTGTCTAAAAAAAGAAAGGTAAAAAACATTTGAGAGGAAATAGATAGAGAGAAAGTGAGAAAACGTTGTAACCTTATAGCCAACCTTATAGTTAACACTATGGTAGTATCACATGAGGAAGGAGGGAGTTGTGCACATGCCAAGTTCATTGGGCTGCCGTGTTTCACACTCCTCCGTCGTAACAGTGGAGACAATAGCTTTCATCAAAAATAAACAATGAATACTCGTTGCTTGTCCACTATATCGGAAAGAATACTTTCATTCGCCGACATGTGGCACGTCGACCATCCTGGTCCACCTGCCATGCACAAAATTATCCTGTTCCACCCCGGTCGTAGCGCAGGCCCAACCTTTCCCACTGTAAGTTGGTCAGACGAAGGAACCATCATGACTTCGTTGAATTCCGCTTCTTCAAGAAAACTTACTATACCCGCAGTACTGCTACCACACGCGAAGACTGGACGACACTGTACCACGTCATATCACTGAAACCAACTAGGCCAAACTAGCCCGCCTAGGATTTGTACTCCCTCCGTTTCAAAGTTAGCAGTACAAAGTTGAGTCATCTATTTTGCAATGGAGGGAGTACGTCTCTGTACTGCTATGATTTTGTGTTGTACGTCTCTGTACTTTTGCTACGATTTTCCTACCCTATAAACCAAATGAGGCCTGAATGTATCCATGTCGACTACTGTCTGATCGATCGCTAAGCCTACAATTTTAGGAGCTTGGGCTATTGGCCGATCGACGACGAATAAATATAAGCGTACCACGAGCTCATCAGCCCCAACGTTTCTCTTCGGTGAGTGTTTTGCAAGTACTATAGCTCGCACAGTAGCTAGCCTACTAACACCAAGAATTATCAAACAAGCCCTGCTGATATGATAAACAGTTCAAACTTACATCTAAGCATGCCATATATTACATCAAAAGCTGGTGAGGATACATCTGTTTCCACAACTCGGAGAGGGTTCGCATGATTCACTATCAAACAAAAGTAGCAAGTACCGCCCACACAAGACAGTGCACTAGCCCTAAGATGGTTTGATAACACGCACCGTTCCGATAATTAAACACAATGCAAACTACCCTGAAGGATTAGCGCGACCAACTATTTCTTGTCATCGATCTCTCGGGCAATGAGCACAACACGGACAACGGCATGGGAATCGATCTCTGGGGCGATGTCCACCGCGACATCGGAATCGATCTCTGGGGCGATGTCCACAGGATGGACAGCGGCATCGGAATCGATCTCCGGGGCAATATCAACAGGATGGACCGCGACATCGAAAACGATCTCTGGGGCGCTGTCCATAGGACGGGCCGCGACATCGGAATCATCAAGGACGTCCACCGGCACCTGCACAACCCTAACATATTAGCAAGCACATTGCAAATAATCAAAAACCACAACTATGGTAAGCCATTATTTTTTACCTTGTGCAGCTCACCGGGGGATCCCATCCCTCCGGGGGCCATCTCCTCGTCCTCGATGTGGGCCATCACCTTGCCAGGGGAATACTGCTTCTCAACGGCGACTATCTCCTCAAACTCGGCCTTGAGCCTCGCATAGGTGGCCATTAGAGTTTCCGGTGTAGGCACGGTGGGGCCCTTGATGTTCTTCGAACTTTCTTTGAGGAGTTCGTCCGCCAACGTCGTCAACTCTTTGGCCAGTGCTTGTTTCTTGGAGTTCTTCGTCTCCATGGGTTGGCCCGCCAACATGGTCAACTCGTTGGTCGTGTTGGAAATATGCCCTAGAGGCAATAATAAAATGGTTATTATTGTATTTCCTTGTTCATGATAATTGTCTATTGTTCATGCTATAATTGTATTAACTGGAAACTGTAATACATGTGTGAATACATAGACCACAACATGTCCCTAGTAAGCCTCTAGTTGACTAGCTCGTTGATCAATAGATGGTTATGGTTTCCTGACCATGGACATTGGATGTCATTGATAACGGGATCACATAATTAGGAGAATGATGTGATGGACAAGACCCAATCCTAAGCATAGCACAAGATCGTGGTTCATCCGATGAGATCATCGTGGAACATGTGGGAGCCAATATGGGTATCAAAATCCCGCTATTGGTTATTGGCCGAAGAGGTGTCTCGGTCATGTCTGCATGGTTCCCGAACTCGTAGTGTCTACACACTGAAGGTTCAGTGACGCTAGAGTTGTTATGGGAAATAGTATGTGGTTACCGAAGGTTGTTCGGAGTCCCGGATGAGATCCCGGACGTGACGAGGAACTCCGGAGTGGTCCGGAGGTGAAGATCGATATATTGGACGAAGGGTATTGGAGTCCGGAATTGTTCTGGGAGTACCGGGTGACGACCAGCGTGACCAAAAGGTGTTTCGGAGGCCCCGGCAAGCGTTGGGGGGCCTTATGAGCCAAGGGGACGGGGCACACCAGCCCACTAAGGGGCTGTGCGCCCCTCCCAACCCCTCTCACGTAACGTGGAGAGGTGGGGGCGCCTCCCCTAGGGCAGCCACCCCTCCCGGCTTGGGGGGCAAGTTTCCCAGGGGTGGGGGCGCCCAAACCCATCTAGGGTTTCCCCTGTGGCCGCCGCCCCTCCCCTAGGGAACCCTAGGGCGCCTCCTCCACCCCCTTTCCCCTATATATAGTCAGGGAGAGAGAGGGCAGCCGCACCCCTTGCCTGGCGCAGCCCTCTCCTCCTCCAACTGCTCCTCCTCCGTAGTGCTTAGCGAAGCTCTGCCAGAGAACCACGAGCTCCATCACCACCACGCCGTCGTGCTGCTGGAGTTCTCCCTCAACTTCTCCTCTCCCCTTTCTGGATCAAGAAGGAGGAGACGTCCCCGGGCTGTACGTGTGTTGAACGCGGAGGCGCCGTCAGTTCGGCGCTAGATCGGATCTTCCGCGATTTGAATCGCCACGAGTACGACTCCATCAACCGCGTTCTTGTAACGCTTCCACTTAGCGATCTTCAAGGGTATGAAGATGCACTCCCTCTCTCTTGTTGCTAGCATCTCCTAGATTGATCTTGGTGACACGTAGGAAAATTTTGAATTATTGCTACGTTCCCCAACAGTGGCATCATGAGCTAGGTCTATGCGTAGATTCTATGCACGAGTAGAACACAAAGTAGTTGTGGGCGATGATTTGTTCAATTTGCTTATCGTTACAAGTCTTATCTTGATTCGGTAGCATTGTGGGATGAAGCGACCCGGACCGACCTTACACGTACACTTACGTGAGACAGGTTCCACCGACTGACATGCACTTGATGCATAAGGTGGCTAGCGGGTGTCTGTCTCTCCCACTTTAGTCGGATCGGATTCGATGAAGAGGGTCCTTATGAAGGGTAAATAGCAATTGGCATATCACCGTCGTGGCTTTTGCGTAGGTAAGAAACGATCTTGCTAGAAACCCATAGCAGCCACGTAAAACATGCAACAACAATTAGAGGACGTCTAACTTGTTTTTGCAGGGTATGCTATGTGATGTGATATGGCCAAAAGGATGTGATGAATTATATATATGTGATGTATGAGATTGATCATGTTCTTGTAATAGGAATCACGACTTGTATGTCGATGAGTATGACAACCGGCAGGAGCCATAGGAGTTGTCTTAATTTATTGTATGACCTGCGTGTCATTGAAAAACGCCATGTAATTACTTTACTTTATTGCTAACCGTTAGCCATAGTAGTAGAAGTAATAGTTGGCGAGACAACTTCATGAAGACACGATGATGGAGATCATGGTGTCATGCCGGTGACGAAGGTGATCATGCCGCGCCTCGAAGATGGAGATCAAAGGCGCAAGATGATATTGGCCATATCATGTCACTTTATGATTTGCATGTGATGTTTGTCAGGTTTACATCTTATTTGCTTAGAACAAGGGTAGCATAAATAAGATGATCCCTCACTAAAATTTCAAGAGATGTGTTCCCCCTAACTATGCACCGTTGCGAAGGTTCGTTGTTTCGAAGCTCCACGTGATGATCGGGTGTGATAGATTCTAACGTTCGCATACAACGGGTGTAAGCCAGATTTACACATGCGAAACACTTAGGTTGACTTGACGAGCCTAGCATGTACAGACATGGCATCGGAACACAGGAGACCGAAAGGTCGAACATGAGTCGTATAGTAGATACGATCAACATGGAGATGTTCACCGTTGATGACTAGTCCGTCTCACGTGATGATCGGACACGGTCTAGTCGATTCGGATGATGTATCACTTAGATGACTAGAGGGATGTCTATCTAAGTGGGAGTTCATTAAATAATCAGATGAACTTAATTATCATGAACATAGTCAAAAGGTCTTTGCAAATTATGTCGTAGCTTACGCTTTAGTTCTACTGTTTAAGATATGTTCCTAGAGAAAATTTAGTTGAAAGTTGATAGTAGAAATTATGCGGACTGGGTCCGTAAACTGAGGATTATCCTCATTGCTGCGCAGAAGGCTTATGTCCTTAATGCACCGCTCGGTGTGCTGAACCTCGAGCGTCGTCTGTGGATGTTGCGAACATCTGACATACACGTTTTGATGACTACGTGATAGTTCAGTGCGTAATGCTAACGGTTTAGAATTGAGGCGCCAAAGACGTTTTTGAAACGTCGCAGAACATATGAGATGTTCCAAAGACTGAAATTGGGATTTCAGACTAGTGCCCACGTCAAGAGGTATGAGACCTCTGACAAGTTTCTTAAGCCTGCAAACTAAGGGAGAAAAGCTCAATCGTTGAGCATGTGCTCAGATTGTCTGAGTACTACAATCGCTTGAATCGAGTGGGAGTTAATCTTCCAGATGAGATAGCGATGGTTCTCCATAGTCACTGCCACCAAGCTATTAGAGCTTCATGATGTACTGTAACATATCAGGGATAGACATGATGATCCTTGAGCAACTCGCGATGTTTGACACCACGAAAGTAGAAATCAAGTAGGAGCATCAATTGTTGATGGTTAGTAAAACCACTAGTTTCAAGAAGGGCAAGGGAAAGAAGGGATACTTCATGAAACAACAAATCAGTTGCTGCTCTAGTGAATAAACCCAAGGTTGAACCCAAACCCAAGACTAAGTGCTTCTGTAATGAGGGGAACGGTCACTGAAGCAGAACTACCCTAGATACTTGGTAGATGAGAAGGTAGGCAAGGTCGACAGAAGTATATTGGATATACATTATATTAATGTGTACTTTACTAGTACTCCTAGTAGCACCAGGGTATTAGATACCGGTTCGGTTGCTAAGTGTTGGTAACTCAAAAATAAAAGGTTACGGAATAGACGGAGACTAGCTAAAGGTGAGATGATGATATGTTGGAAGTGTTTCCAAGGTTGATGTGATCAAACATCGCACGCTCCCTCTACCATCGAGATTGGTGTTAAACCTAAATAATTCTTATTTGGTGTTTGCGTTGAGCATATGCATGATTGGATTATGTTTATCGCAATACGGTTATTCATTTAAGGAGAATAATGGTTACTCTATTTATTTGAATAATACCTTCAATGGTCTTGCACCTAAAATGGATGGTTTATTGAATCTCGATCGTAGTGATACACATGTTCATGCCGAAAAGATATAAGATAGTAATGATAGTACCACATACTTGTGGCACTGCCATTTGAGTCATATTGGTATAAAACGCATGAAGAAGCTCCATGTTGATGGATCTTTGGACTCACTCATTTTTGAAAAGATTGAGACATGCAAACCATGTCTATTGGTAGATATGCATGAAGAAACTCCATACAGATGGATCGTTTGGACTCACTTGATTTTGAATCACTTGAGACATGCAAATCATACCACATGGGCAAGATGACTGAAAGGCCTCGTTTTCAGTAAGATGGAACAAGAAAGCAACTTGTTGGAAGTAATACATTTTGATGTGTGCAGTCCAATGAGTGTTGAGGCACGCAGTGGATATCGTTATGTTCTTACTTCACAGATGATTTGAGTAGATGCTAAGAATATTTACTTGATGAAACACAAGTCTGAATTATTGAAAGGTACAAGTAATTTCGGAGTGAAGTTGAAGATCGTCGTGACAAGAGGATAAAATGTCTATGATATGATCATAGAGATGAATATCTGAGTTACGAGTTTGGCACACAATTAAGACATTGTGGAAATTGGTTCACAACTAATACCGCCTGGAACACTATAGTGTGATGGTGTGTCCGAACATCATAACTGCACCCTATTGGATATGGTGCATACCATGATGTCTGTTATCGAATTACCACTATCGTTTATGGGCTAGGCATTAGAGACAACCGCATTCACTTTAAATAGGGCACCACGCAATTCCGTTGAGACGACACCGTATGAACTATGGTTTAGAGAAATCTAAGCTGTTGTTTCTTAAAAGTTTGGGGCTGCGACGCTTATGTGAAAAAGTTCCAGGCTGATAAGCTCGAACCCAAAGCGGATAAATGCATCTTCATAGAATACCCAAAACAGTTGGGTATACCTCCTATTTCAGATCCGGAAGCAAAAGTGATTGTTTCTAGAAACGGGTCCTTTCTCGAGGAAAAGTTTCTCTCGAAAGAATTGAGTGGGAGGATGGTGGAGACTTGATGAGGTTATTGAACCGTCACTTCAACTAGTGTGTAGCAGGGCACAAGAAGTTGTTCCTGTGGCACCTACACTAATTGAAGTGGAAGCTTATGATAGTGATCATGAAACTTCGGATCAAGTCACTACTAAACCTCGTAGGACGACAAGGATGCGTACTACTTCAGAGTGGTACGTAATCCTGTCTTGCAAGTCATGTTGCTAGACAACAATGAACCTACGAGCTATGGAGAAGCGATGGTGGGCCCAGATTCCGACGAATGGCTCGAGGCCATAAAATCCGAGAGAGGATCCATCTATAAAAACAAAGTATAGACTTTGGAAGAACCACTTGATGGTCGTAAGGCTGTTGGGTGCAGATGGATTTTAAAAGGAAGACGGACAATGATGGTAAGTGTCACCATTAAGAAAGCTCGACTTGTCGTTAAGATGTTTTCCGACAAGTTCAAGGAGTTGACTACGATGAGATTTTCTCACTTGTAGCGATGCTAAGAGTCTGTTGGAATTATATTAGTAGTTACTGCATTATTTATGAAATCTTGCAGATAGGATGTCAAAAAAAACCATTGTTTCCTCGACGATTTTCTTGAGGAAAGGTTGTATGTGATACAACCAGAAGGTTTTGTCAATCCTGAAAGATGCTAACAAGTATGCAAAGCTCCAGCAATCCTTCTAAGGACTGGAGTAAGCATCTCGGAGTTGGAATGTACGCTTTGATGAGATGATCAAAGATTTTGGGTTTTTACAAAGTTTATGAGAAACTTGTATTTCCAAAGAAGTGAGTGGGAGCACTATAGAATTTTTGATGAGTATATGTTGTTAACATATTGTTGATCAGAAATGATGTAGAATTTCTGGAAAGCATACAGGGTTATTTGAAAAGTGTTTTTCAATGGAAAACCTGGATTAAGCTACTTGAACATTGAGCATCAAGATCTATAAGGATAGATCAAAAACGCTTAATAGTACTTTCAAATGAATACATACCGTGACAAGATTTTGAAGGAGTTCAAAATAGATCAGCAATGAAGGAGTTCTTGGCTTTGTTACAAGGTGTGAGTATTGAGTAAGACTCAAAACATGACCACGACAGAAGAGAGAGAAAGGACGAAGGTTGTCCCCTTTGCTTTAGATGTAGGCTCTACAGTATGCTATGCTGTGTACCGCACCTGAAGTGTGCCTTGCCATGAGTCAGTCCAGGGGTACAAGAGTGATCCAGGAATGGATCACATGACAGCGGTCGAACTTATCCTTAGTATCTAGTGGACTAAGGAATCTTGTCGGTTATGGAGGTGGAAAAAGAGTTCGTCGTAAAGGGTTACGTCGATGCAAACTTTGACACTAATCCAGATGACTCTGAGTAGTAAACCGGATTCGTATAGTAGAGCAGTTATTTGGAATAGCTCCAAGTAGCGCGTGGTAGCTGCATCTACAAGATGACATAGAGATTTGTAAAGCACACACGGATCTGAAAGGTTCAGACCCGTTGACTAATAACCTCTCTCACAAGCGAGATATGAACAAACCCCATGGGTGTTGGATTCATTACAATCACATAGTGATGTGAACTAGATTATTGACTCTAGTGCAAGTGGGAGACTGTTGGAAATATGCCCTAGAGGCAATAATAAAATGGTTATTATTGTATTTCCTTGTTCATCATAATTGTCTATTGTTCATGCTATAATTGTATTAACTGGAAACCGTAATACATGTGTGAATACATAGACCACAACATGTCCCTAGTAAGCCTCTAGTTGACTAGCTCGTTGATCAATAGATGGTTATGGTTTCCTGACCATGGACATTGGATGTCATTGATAACAGGATCACATCATTAGGAGAATGATGTGATGGACAAGACCCAATCCTAAGCATAGCACAAGATCGTGGTTCATCCGATGAGATCATCATGGAACATGTGGGAGCCAATATGGGTATCCAGATCCCACTATTGGTTATTGGCCGGAGAGGTGTCTCGGTCATGTCTGCATGGTTCCCGAACCCGTAAGGTCTACACACTTAAGGTTCGGTGACGCTAGAGTTGTTATGGGAAATAGTATGTGGTTACCGAAGGTTGTTCGGAGTCCCGGATGAGATCTCGGACGTGACGAGGAACTCCGGAGTGGTCCGGAGGTGAAGATCGATATATTGGACGAAGGGTATTGGAGTCCGGAATTGTTCTGGGAGTACCGGGTGACGACCAGCGTGACCGAAAGGTGTTTCGGTGCCCCGACAAGCGTTGGGGGGCCTTATGGGCCAAGGGGAGGGGGCACACCAGCCCACTAAGGGGCTGTGTGCCCCTCCCAACCCCTCTCACGTAACGTGGAGAGGTGGGGGTGCCTCCCCTAGGGCAGCCACCCCTCCCGGCTTGGGGTGCAAGTTTCCCAGGGGTGGGGGCGCCCAAACCCATCTAGGGTTTCCCCTGTGGCCGCCGCCCCTCCCCTAGGGAACCCTAGGGCGCCTCCTCCACCCCCCTTTCCCCTATATATAGTGAGGGAGAGAGAGGGCAGCCGCACCCCTTGCCTGGCGCAGCCCTCTCCTCCTCCAACTCCTCCTCCTCCTCCGTAGTGCTTAGCGAAGCTCTGCCGGAGAACCACAAGCTCCATCGCCACCACGCCGTCGTGCTGCTGGAGTTCTCCCTCAACTTCTCCTCTCCCCTTGCTGGATCAAGAAGGTGGAGATGTCCCCGGGCTGTACGTGTGTTGAACGCGGAGGCGCCGTCCGTTTGGCGCTAGATTGGATCTTCCGCGATTTGAATCGCCGCGAGTACGACTCCATCAACCGCGTTCTTGCAATGCTTCCGCTTAGCGATCTTCAAGGGTATGAAGATGCACTCCCTCTCTCTCGTTGCTAGCATCTCCTAGATTGATCTTGGTGACACGTAGGAAAATTTTGAATTATTGCTATGTTCCCCAACAGGTCGGTGCTCGCTTCCTGGAGAGTGCTGTCTCTAGTGAGTTCTCCGTTGGCAACTCTTTGCCTAGTGCTCCAGGATCCATCAATGAACTGACAAACAAAAAGAAATCGAAAGGAAACCACAATCGCAATGAAAACAGGAAAAGAATAGGCTGTGAGAATCGGTCGGTGCTTCGCAAAAAGAAGATTCTTGGAATGAAAATATAGTAGCATCATTGATTCGCCCACCTTTCCTTCGTCGGTACAGAAGAAAAATGGCAGAAGTGAGTAGGCTGGAGTGAGGTTTTCTTCAAGAAAGGGGAGAAAGGGCTTCAACGAGCATTTCAGTGAAATTATGGTTGCTTCATCTAGTCCAACTTCGAGGCCACTTTACCACTGCTGGTAAAGGTGTGGGTTTTGTGATATGATTGGTCATGACGGCCACACCGGGGTGACCGGTGAGTCTCGACTATAGCACCTCGCTGTGATTTGGTGGATGGCACGCGGGCCCGGATGCTTTGTGATATGCTTTGATGCTTTGATGTTTGGTAGGGTGTATGAAGGGTGCATGAGTCCAAACTAGCTTAACACAAATACACTAGGAGCATGCATGAGAAGAGCATGCATGAAGAGGGGTGCTGGGATGAGCATGCACGAAGAGGGAACAACTATGCTGAGATGAGAATGCAACCAAACACACTATGGCGAGCGTTCGCAACTGCCACGTTCGGGTTGCGCTTGGCTCTTCGCCTCTTCGAGAAGACGAACAATGATGTTACTACTACTTCTACAGTATCGCATCCACTACTGCATGTCCGTCCACCGCGTGCGGGACGGATAGCTTGTTGTATAATCTAACTGGTGCGCGTCGGTCCTAAACAAACGGTTTAAAACCCCTTTACGTGACGGCATTTGGAACCGTTGCCAAGTGAGTGTGGGCGATAGGGGGGTCCTTCCCACACGACTTAGAAACCGTCAGGGATAGGGCCCCTACAGTACTCCTACTCGTTTCTGCTCGCATTGCCATCGCAGTCGGTATTTTGTGGTGCTATGTTTATGATGCGCGACCCATCACAAATGGTTCACCATTATCCCATCACAAACAGTTCACCGTTAAGAAGATTAGCTAATCGTCGTACGAGTGTCGGACAGGATTACGAAACATCGGACCGTCGTAACATCGTCGTACACGACAACTATCGCACACGCTATTATGTGATGCAACGTTTATGATGCATACTTCATCAGAACCAGTTCATGGTTGCGAATCGTGTACGATAAGGCAACTAACACAAACGTTTAGTTTGCCCGCACCGTTTGTGATATTGTCTGACATCGCACACGCTTTGCAAATGGCAACTGTGTGCATGCTTGCACACGTTTCCTCTCTGTGAACCGTCTTGGATTATGGTGCATATCGCAAACGTTTGTGTTTTACCAACCATGTGTGCTGTAAAAACCTGGAGAGCGTAATTTCACCGTAATTTAATTGCTGCTTTTCCAAATTGTATCGGATTTGGATTTGAATTGGAATGTATGCTACAGCTTTATTCATATCCATCAGGTTCAAACAACCAATGCATTATTCGATTCATAGGTACATATGTTCAAGAATTACATAAGAACCAAATAAAGAATGATGAACCACATTTGTATACTTGTACTATTAAAGACGGTAAAGAAAGAGGCGAAATATATTCCGGTTGCTGAACAAGGTGAAGCGGAATGCCCATATTGTTCCTTCCTCCATGCAGAAGGCACGCACGACTCTAGTCCAACCCCTTGTGATGGCCGACCGCCCATCCTTCACGGTCTTCATGAAAACATCTAGATAATCATCGTGTTCTGGTAGAAATACTTTAACCTTTGCATGCCCACCAATCATGAAGTTTGAGAGGTAATCTTGAGTAAACTGCTTCGGCAACCACTGCAAAGGAATAATATTTCAGACATTGTCATCTAACACAACTCATTATGGGCAGTAAAAAGAAGGCTGCAGAGTTCTTACTTACCATCCTGCAGTTCGCTGTTATCTTGGATAAAGTGTAAACAAATAGTTTAATTGCCATCTTTGGACCCATTTTACTAACAATCTTTATCAGCTTCCTCACTTGATGCTGGTTCATCGATATCTCATTGCCCCATACGCAGAAAGGGTCGAAACGCGGTTCTTTACCAATGACATATGTACCTAAAAGCACCAAGTTAATATTAGAAGCTAAACAGCTATTGCACAATGATGTAGTACAACACTCTTTTATAATATGTCCATATACATCCGTATGTGGTAGTCCATTTGAAATCTCTAAAAAGACAAATATTTAGGAACGGAGGGAGTATCTTATAACATCCAATATACTCCCCAGTCAAAAAACATCCAATATACTTACATATTAGATGAATTAACATTTTATATTATGGGCTGGAAGGAGTTTAGTTCATTCTTACAAATTATCTGCTGCTGTATCCACGGGTTACAGTTAGTTTGAGCTAGTTCGGGCTCAAATAGCCCTAAAGTATATCTAAACATGAGGGCTCGTTTGAGCTAGTTGCATCTATAACCCACCCAAAAAACTAGTATCCAACCCAAGAGGTGCTAATTGGAGCTAGTTCTCCTAGTGCATTTATTGTCAATCTAACCCTGCCGTCCAAACAACTCTTTGGATGGAGTTAGTTCAGGGTTAGTAATGAGCTAGAAACTAACTCTAACCTCTAGCTAAGTTGAATATCCAAACAGGGATGTGTTGTTGCTGTTGTTGCTGCTGCTCTTCTACATATATCTAGACATCATTAGAACATTAATGTAACACTCTTCCTTGTTGCTATGTAGCCTAGGATTGCATATTTAGACATTAAGTACAATGCATGTTTCTATGTAGCCTCAGTTATATTACACATGGCCCTACTTAACTGTGACACCCAAGTTTTTATTTGGATTTTTTTAAAAGATTTTATTTGACTTGAGGGGAGTGATTTAAATTTTTTCTTCAAGAGAACTCTCCCTCTCATATATTTTTCTTCATGGCAAAAGTTTTGTTTGGATTCACCCAAGATCTGCCTTTGGTCTTGGGGGTTTTTGCTTTTCACATGGACTCAAGACAAAATGGTTCACATTTGGGAAAATAACTTTTGTAGATCTTTTTGAATTTTGCACTATGGCTTTTGGAAAGTCCTTTGCCACTTTCAACAATTCCTCCTTGCCATGGCCCTAGTGCAAATGTTCTCTCCTAACCCTTCCCTCACCTTTGGATCATGTTTTACACCAAATCCAGCAAGTTGAACCTCCCCATGTATTTATTTCCATTCAAATTCTATACAAATAATTTTCTGTCCTCTATTCTGCCACTTGGAGATTTACAAAGGAACTCCTTTTTCTGTTTTGATTTTTGCCACCAAACCAACTCTCCCTCCTAGTCCTTTGAAACCCCAGCCTAGAACTATGAAGATCCACTGGTCTTCAGTTCAAAATTTTCAAACTACACTTGCTGCAAGTTTGGACCAGATTTGTCAAATTTGGTGAAATTCATTCAAAACCTTCTCCAAAAATTCCAAGTAAAATCAGGCAGCCTCTGGGTACTTTGAGTGGTCATCTCACCAAGTTACAGCTCCAGAAAAATTTATCTCATGGCCAAAACCTCCTGTCGAACACCTGTAGTGCATGGTCATTGTCAAATTCAGTAAGTTCAGAGATTCAGTCAAGTGGCTGCTGTCGTTTTCTTCAGAAGCGGACGTCGATCTCGCCAGTGCCACCGCGTCGCCTTGCTCCTCGTCCCCGCCCTCTTGTTCCTGCACCGCACGAGCGCCTGGCGCCTTGCGAGCGTCGGCGACGAGCAGCAGAAGGTGCGCCACCCCGTGACCGACGCCGGCGGCGGCTTTGCGGACGCCAGCGGGAGACACGACGCCGAAGATGCCACCCAGCGCCGCCGAAACCACCGGAGCTCGCCGCGTGGCCTTCCACTCCCCCGAACGCGCTGCCGCTCTCGTCGTGAACCGCAGGGCGCGGAGCGCGCTCTCTGCCGCCGTTGAGCCCGTGCGGTCACCTCACCGTGGACCGACGCCATTACGCCAAGACCGACCCCGTTTAGCTGCAAAACGAGTCCAGTAACCTCCACTGATGCTGCCCGGCCGCTCAAACCCCCTGCCAATCCACTGCTCCGCCGTAATCGCTCGTCGGAGATTCTCCGTTCACGGCCACCCCGCCGATCTGCCTATAAATAGAGGCCCCGAGCTTCAACTCGAGCACCCACCAGCCCTGCACTCCCCCTAGAGCACGCCTAGCCACTTGAAGAGCCCCGAGGAGGTCTCCTTCCTCGACTCCGGCCGCCGCGACCCGCCACGTGATCCAGCCCGATTCGCCCCCGTGTGCGCTTCTCCGCCTCCATTCTCTTGCCAGTAGCTTCACCATGCACCCCTCTTTCTGACCCGCACTTCAATTTGAAGCTTGCAGCCCTCCACCGGAGTTCCCCATCCTCACCCGAGCCGCCGTCCGCCGGAGAAAGTGTCGCCGTCGACGTAGTGCTCCCCGTTGGACGAGTCCACCACCCACCGACGCGGAAGAAGACGCTGAAGCTCTTGGTACCCTCCGTTCCTCCTAACTCGCCGTGGTTCGACGCCGGCGTCCACCGCAGTCTTCGGGCGCCGGCGAGCTTTTCAAACCTGACATGTGGACCCCGCGTGTCAGCCTCTGTTTTATTCCACCTTGAACCGTTTTCTGTTGGCGCCTTCGGGCAAGTACGTTTCCTCCTTTGCGCTTGCGCATTCCTAGCCGAAGCGTTTTCTGTTTTCTCAGTTAAAACCCTGGAACTTTTTCTGTTTCATTACAGATAAGTCCCTGGACAGAAACCTTTATAACTTTTTAATAAAAAGGAATTTTTGAGTGTTCTTTTTCTGACAATCTCCAAATTTTGTCTAGTTTTTTATGGGATTTATTTGAAAAATATTTGGAAAAGTTTCTGTGTATGTGTTGGTTTTCACGTTAGTACCCGTTTCGTGATTGCCGTAGGTTCCGGGAGAGGTGAAGGGGCCGCGAACTTCGCCGAGCTAGACTCCGACTTCTCCGAACCAGGCAAGCATGTTTTGAGCATTTGATATGACAGATGTTTTACATGTTCACGTGAGAGTTCGTGCGTGGCATATGAGTGTCGGTAAATACCTCGTTGCTTGTAAGGCAACGACCCGGTTGTCCCAAAGTTGCGATGACCTCTGATGAGAGGTGGCCTAATCATGTGGTGACATGAAGGGCAGCAAGGTGGTACTGTTGTAGCATGCCAGCCTTGTGTCATCCAACTTTCTTCGACGTTAACGTGGTTGGAGCTACGTTATCGTTCTTTTCCCGCATATTCCAAAGTCGCGATGACCTCTGATGAGAGGTGGCCTAATCATGTGGTGACATGAAGGGCAGCAAGGTGGTACTGTTGTAGCATACCAGCCTTGTGTCATCCGACTGTTCCGACGTTAACATGGTTGGAGCCGTGTTACCGTTCTTTCCCCTTCCGTGCTACCACATGTCTCATTGCCAGGATGCGGTTTAGTAAGTTGGTAACCTCTTTCCGTGTACACACCAAACAGAGAGGCCGGGATGATGGTACCTTGGCCCAGGATTAAAGCCAGTCATCCGGTCAGGGGGCATGGGTGTTTCCGGTTGGGACCGAGAGGGGGGCACCCCCTTAAAGCGCGCGTATAGAAATTTGATCCCATGCTACGCGAGGTTGTAGCCTCCCCGTCTCAAGGTTTTTCTTGAACGTCGCCGAGGGTGATCCCTGGCTTCGGATGGTTGAATTGGGTGTGTACTGGTTAGACGTGTTTCTTCCAAAACACCGTAGACGGAACTAGTCCCCGTGACTACTGAAATCCGTTGGCTGTGGTTAAGTACAAACTCTGCAGAGTCAATTCTTTCCAGATCGTCATATCCATGATCAAGTAATGAGAACATTATATCCATATCTATCCGTGTAAAAAACTTGTCCCCGGAGAACAAGCTCAAGTGGTAAAATTCAGATTTATTGTTATTCCTGTGGATGGACTAACTTTATTTTGTGTCTCATGCCTGTGATAATTTATGTTCCCAAACTATTGTATTAATGAGATGTGATATAAGCCCTTTATGTGACGTCGCTCAGACGTCCGACTGTGGCGTGTGCTTGTTTCTTTAAATATAAGCCCTTTATGTGATGTCGCTCAGACGTCCGACTGCGGCATGCACTGTCTTTACTTTCTGTTATGAGCCCTTTATGTGGTGTCGCCCCGACGCCCGACTGTGGCATTATTATTATTTCTGCATTTACCTCTCGAGGAGCCCTTCAGACACTCGTTTGGCACCCGCATTAATATTCTGCATTTTCCGCTCGAGGAGTCTTTCAGACACTCGTTTGGCACCAGTATTACTATGCTGCAGTTTCCGCTCGAGGCGTCATTCAGACCCTCACTTGGCACCCAGTATTTATTATCTCTATGTCTGATCGCACTGGTTAACTTGTTCATATGTTTCATGTTTACTTTTGTTATACCTTATGTCCGAACTGTCTTGCGAGTACTTTCATAGTACTCACCTGGCTTGTTGATTTGGCCAGATGTTGACGAAGGCGATCTCTTGGATGAAGAGTTTGATAGCGCGTCCGACGCCTAGAGGAGTCCCAGTCAGTCCTGCGCGATCCCGGATATTGGTCACTTGTATTGTATACGCTTCCGCCACCCGCAATAAGTCTTCTCGAGCCTCACTCCGATGCTCGATGAGCTGTAGTCTTTTGGAATCATATCACTCGCATCGCGATGATATTTCCACCACCGTTACTATCGTGAGTTAGTAGTATGACACCCTATCCGCCGTCCTGTTTTAGCGGCGTGCATGTAATAAATTGTTGGGCAGTCTGTGCTCAACCTTGTATTATATTTAGTACTCCTGGTATTTTTCTTCTGTGACCAAGATATTGTCTATCAGTGGGAAGGAATTCTTCCTCGCTGGTCCGTAAAAGGGATTGGTCTCTCAATAATTATTTTATTGAAAAACCGGTCGTGACATTAACCTAAGGAAAAATGGGTTGCAGATATATTCAGTTAAAAGTCCGATTCACCGATTAGTCCCTTATCAGTCGCCAGCCTATATGGTACCAGCTACCGATATCCAAAAGAGTGAGCAGATATAAGCTATGGGATGAAACTAACCTCGATGGAAAACAACAGTCGTTCCCAAAATTGTCCTGTGTAGGTACATCAAGAAGCATGTTAAGCACAACAGGCTAAACATCAACCAAAATTACACATGGCAGACAAAATAATCTCCAAAAGATAGCTTCAGTGTGCAGGTTTAAGCACGCTAGTAAAGCAAAACAAGTGGAAAGGTGTGCTAACTGCAATAGGCCTAACATTTAACAACAAGCAAACATGGTCATTCAAAGTGGTATTGTGCCGGTCTAAGTACACTGGTTATGGTTAAATAAAAATGGAAAGGCATGTTAACTACAAGATGCATCAACCAAATGTAGTCGTTCATATGGTATTGTTGAAACTAGTACTGATGAAATTGAACTGCACAGTTCATACTTGCACATATAGAACATCACGTTGTGAATAACTGGAATAAACAGGGCATACTACGAAGAACCAAAGATAGCATTTGAAATTGAACATATGCTAACTACAAACAACCGAACAATCAAAAAACTTTAAAAGAGGCATATGCTAGCTATAACAGGCTTAACAGCAAGCAAATATATGCATTCCTATTGGTATGTTTAAAACTGGATTGATGAAATGTACTGCACAGTAAATAATTGCACATATAAAGCATCACATTGTGAACAACTGAAATAAACAAATCATGGGTTTCCTCACTTGTCACAGATGGGCTCGTTCCCATGGGAAGAGCACGGACCCTGGATGCGCTCCATGCTGTCGCAGATGGGCTCCTTCCCCTTGGAAGAGCATGGCTGTAGGGTGCCCTCCCAGATGACGCAGACGGGCGCTTTCCCCTTGGAAGAGCAGATGGGCTCTTTCCCCTTGGAAGAGCCGGAGAGGGTGCCCTCCTCGTGGTCGCCGTCGATGAGGTATGACCTGGAAGCTGTGGATCCCAAGCCAGCGTCGCAGAACGTGTCCTTCAGAAATGACAAAAGGGGCTCGATGGCGATGTAGAATGGCAAATTGTTGACAGCGAGCCACAGGAGATCAGCGGCGGGGCCATGGATGAGATCGACGGCGGTTGAACCCGAGGGGTTGGGGTGGGCCACTTAACCTGTGACACATCCCGCCTCAAGGCATCGCTGTCGATGACCTCGATGTCGTAGCCGGCGGACGAGACATGCCCGCATACTCTAGCCCGCTGCTTGAGTGCCTGCCGCCAGTAATGGTCGTCAGCTTCCTCGGCGACATCGGGCGAAGAGACCGCTATACACCTCTTTTGGGCCAGTCGCTCCTCGAGCTCCACGGCAAGCGTAGCCGGGCTTAGGCTGCGACGCTCTGGAGTGGGGGATGGGGATGGGGATGGGGATCTGTGGGAAAGGGGGTGTTTGGCAGGCATCATCTAAGAAACTCAGGGTGCCCTGGGTATGGAGATCGGTGGGTAAGCTGCACGGGCGAACCGGCAGATGTTAACAATGGAGGCCTTGCGGCGGCAGCGGCGGCGGGGACTTTGCTAGGGTTTCGAGCGAGGGAGGGTGTGTGTGTGTGCGCGCGCGCACGCCCGAGGAGGTTTTGGTGTGTGTGTGTGTGTGGAGGGGGGGCACGGGGTGTTTGAGGAAATGACACGGGTACTGAAAATTTTACTACGCGGGAGTCAAACGCGGGAGTGAAATGCCGGGCTATTGAAAATTTTGATGATAGTGCATCGCACACGGTCCGGAGATAACAACATGTGTTATGAAAAAGAAAAACCCTCAAGGCGGGCAGATATTTTCGATGCAGGCGGGATTGGGAACAAGAAACATCAGAGACGGTCCGGAGATAACAACCGTGTGTTATGAAACAGAAAAACCCTCGAGGCGGGCAGATATTTTTGAGAGGGGGAGCCTCGTGGAGCCCAATGTACTGTGCGGATGTGTGCGTGACAGGTGCACCGGCGTGGCACACGGTTAGTTTGAGTGAACCATGTCTGTTGCGTCATCCGACTTTTGTCTAATGTTCATAAATTTGGCGAAAAATGACGCGAGAGGGTCAGAACATGAACACACTTGCATGTGGACCAAATTTATGTATCAAAAGGGTGGTTTGATTTTCGAATACCAAATGCAACTTCGATGTGGCACCTCTCTCGCAAAGCGCACGGTATTGCTTGCCCCACCCCCCCTCGTGTCAGCACGAAGGGAATCCTAAGCTATGAATGCATGCCCCCTCCCCCTCAACCGAGGTTCACCTAGCAAAGTGCGAAGTAGCTAGCAGCCCCCCTCCTCCCTCGTGTCGGCACAAAGGGAATCCTAAGCTATATATG
>NC_057799.1:386282058-386312977 GCF_018294505.1 Triticum aestivum | reverse complement strand
CCAACCGAGGTTCACCTAGCAAAGTGCGAAGTAGCTAGTAGCCCCCACCCCCCTCGTGTCACCACGAAGGGAATCCTAATTAAGCTATGAATGCATGCCCCCCAACCGAGGTTCACCTAGAAAAGTGCGATGTAGCACCCCCCACACACACACTTTCAGTCGGCGGGCCAGAGAGGCATATATCTGACCAAGATGGATCGTAAAACGGACCAAGAATAATCCACCTTGGTCGTACAATCTCTCTCTTGTTGTTGGTCAAAGTGATGGCCATCCATGCGACCCCGGAGATGGGCTAGCTCGCCAATAATCACGCAAGTAGCTAGTCCCCGAAGACAACCACTGCATGCGTGTGGCCCAAACATATGTATGGAGAGGTGTGTTTTTGAGTAACAATCAACAACTTTGATGTGGCACCGTGATTTCGAACTAGAAATCCCCACACCGAGTGAGGGTTAGGTTGACGATGCATATGTATGTTACACCACACTTCAAGCCAACGACGGTAGATTCATATATGCATGGATGCATGCATAGTATATGCGCTCAAACTTAATTAGGTCTGAATCTCACCATGACCTATACTATGATAACACGAACCAAATGAAGAATCCGCCATGGTAACCTATCTTATTGTTGGTCAAGGTGATCATGGATGTCCACACGGGGCCACGAATATATAGGCTTGTTGCCGATAACCACGCGAGGGAGTGTATCGTTCGAAGGCAACCACTACATGCATATGTATGGAGGTGATGCGTGCATGCATGTTTGAATACACAACATTGATCTGGCGCGTGTGTCAAAAATCGTACACTAGCTCCCCACACAGAGCGAGATTGGTTCATGATGGTGTCGTTGTACTAGCCACTTCGACTCGATGGGAGGGATTCATGCGTACACATGCATGTGTGAGTGCTCAAAATGTATCATGCATGTCATCCTAGAGCAAAATAATAATCCCCTCCTAAGTCAAATTAACCTCTCTTGTTGTCAGGCAAAAAGAAGTGATGGACCAAGAGGGCCCACAGATGGAAAGCATCGATATCGCTGATCACCGCTTAAGTGGGTGCGAGAGGACAACCACCACCGCTTTGCATGTGGGCCAAACATATATATGTTGAATACCCAAAATGTACAACTTTGATGTGCCACATGCCTCAAAAACCGTAAACCATGCACCCACACAGAGCGAGGTTCATATCAAGCGTACTACATATGATGGTCCCCTTCCCCCTCTTCACCGCATACTATATGCTCCTGCCGTAATATATGTACAACCCAAAAGAATCCTCATCGATGGTGAAATTAATTAACCTCTCCCAATGTAGGTCAAAGTGATGCATGCATGCATGCATCGACGATGGCCTCGTGGGCCCACAGATGGAAGCGTCACACGTGAGTGTCCTAGCTAGGATATATATGCATGTGGCCCAAAAAGGTGTTGTGTGATGTTTGAATAACCAATTTCACAATTTTGATGTGGCACGTGCCTCGGTAACCAAAAAGTCCCGACACTGAGTGAGGTGCACTTGTTCACGGACACATACATATAGTATATATGCTAGTCCCCTCCCACCTCTTCGACGCGTACTATATACCACCATAACACAAACAAAAAAGATTCTACCTTGCTGGTCAAATTAACCTCACTGCCGGCTGTTCGTCAAAGTGATGGACGACGACCTCGCGGGCCCACAGAAAGCGTCACACGCGAGTATCGAGTGTCGTGTAGGACAACCATCGACTGCATGTGGCCAAAACATTTATGTATGAAAGGGTTGTGTAATGTTTTAAATAATGATTTCACGACTCTGATGTGGCACCAGCCTGCCTAACAAAACGGCCAACCCACACGGTGGCTCACAACTCGTAGTGTACTGCGAGCCACCCTCTACCCCCAGATGCACACACCCACACACACACCGCGAATCCACCGCAACTACAATGCATGTTAAATTAATTATCCTGTGGTGAACATACATGTTACCAAAGGAGGGACGTTTTAATTTTAAAAAAATCACAGAGATCATTTAGACATTTTAGTACATTGATTGATTGATTTTCTATGGGTATAATGTGCAAAAATCAAAGTTGAGCTACATGCACACGTGACAGTGCACCTAAATGGATTGCAAAAACACATGTGTCTCACTGGGTGCATGTTTACTCCCCGTGCAACAAATTTCAAACATTGAGAATCTTGATTTTTAAATTCTAGTACATCCAAAACTTATTTGAAGTTCATGAAACTTATCGTGTTGTCATATGGACACCAATACAAAGTGGCATTGTACTTTTTTTTTGTCAAATTTGAGACCAGTTTTGATGTAATCTTTATCTAATTACAGACGGGAGATTTTTAATAATTGGGAACCAATATCCCAAACGGATTATTTATTCGAACCGTGAGCGTTAGACCAACAACGGATACGTGCCATGCTTCGGTTAAGCCATAAAGCGGCGGCATTAATCATCCAAATAGAAAAACAATATAGGTGCCGCCGCGCGACCCGTGTGGCGTGCGAGCAGGCTTGAGTTGACCGGACGCATGCGAGCAGTCCGCTGCGCAGGCAGTCGGGAGGTGTGCGGGCAGGTGTGTGAATTAACGGAGGCGTGCTCACTGCACAGTGTCATCGGGAGGCGTGCGAGTAGCTGTGTGAAACTTTGGTAGGCATGCCAGCAGTCCGGTGTGCAGGCTCACCGGGAGGCGAGCCATCGGTTTGACCGCCGCCCGCCTCTCTCCCACAACTCCCACTACTACATATTAATGGTGCACCCGAGCGGTCGCACCCCCATCCTCGCTACGCACACACAATCTTCTCTCTCCGCTTGCATCCTCAATGCCACTCTCAGTCCTCATAGCCGTCAGTGTATGAGGATGCCGCCGAAGCGCCCCATCGGAGGGAGTGGCGACGCCGGGGCTGCTAAAGCACCGGAGCACGGCGTGGAGATGGAGACAGAGGTTGCTATCACCGCCGATGAGTTATCGCTGCACCCTAACATCGTCGACGGCATCGAGCTTCCACAGCCGGAGGCGGAGTTCCACACCGACAACGACGACCACTCCGGCGACGACTCCGACGACCACTCCGGCGACGACTCCGACGACGACTCCGACGATGATGGACAGCTGGTTAGTCATCTATACCCATTTATGTGTCGAATAGATCATAGGGTTTCTCTGGTTACTCCTGCCTCCCCCTTTTTGGAATAGAAATCCTATGGTTATGTTCTCCCAATCCATGAAATCTGAGTAAGTTTCGTTAGATCTGTGAGTGTATTGATTGTTTGAATGGTACAGGTGCTAAGTGATTAGTTGTTTCATCTGTGCAAATGATTTCTGCTAGTAATCTGACTAGGGTTAGTGTTCGTGCTAATAATTCCTAGCCAGGACTTGACAATTGATTTTGAATGACCTACATATGTTTATGCCATTATTTTCTTCAAGATTGGTCTGTACATAGACGACTGTGCTTAAAAATTGAACCATAATCTCTGCATATGTATAAATAAATAGCCATAAATTCCTAATCCTACTTCACGGCATGTAATCAGTGATTTGATGCCAAATTTGTTTTACTATATGTATAGGTGCTGTCTGACGATGTGGACAGCGAGGATGAAGATGCCCAGAGGAGGTACAAGAGGCGAATCCTGAGGAAGCTTTATGCGGGAATGCATAATAGGCGTATTGTCACGACCGGATTTTCGGGATGTTAATTTCCCAGAAAATGGCCTTTGTGCTCACCAGCCCCAGGATTACTGTTAGCTGATGAGGCACCAACTTGATACAAGAATTCCAAGCAAAGTACAAAATACGTAGTACAAGACCATTGTGGCCTAGGAGTACAACACTTGGTTTCTAGTGGTTGATGGCGGAAGCGGTTTGTGGTTCATCTGCGTCTATGGGACTCCATTTCCCACAGGAACAGCTGACCAGGATAACTCCTATCTTCGCGAGGCTGCTATCATCATTGCGTAGGTTCCGGGGTTGTCATCGCAATGCTATCTCCATGCGCGAAATCTGGCCAAGACAATAGCCAGGGACAAGCCAGTGAGTACGTTTGAATGTACTCGCAAACATTAAGAACACGGGTATAATATAATAACAGATAATCATGTTCCGAAATATTATTATGATGATAACGTCTGTCACAAAATGAACGAAAATTCGTGATGCACGCATGTAGGTAAAATATGAACATGTAATACGGGAGTAGAAATAGAATGCACTGATCGAGTGTCTGAAATGACTCCTCGAAAGGGTGCAAGTAAATTAACAATGCCACAGTCGGGCGTCTGAGCGACACCACAAAAAGGGCTTATAAAGAATAATTAAATAACAAGCATGCCGCAGTCGGGCGTCTGAGCGACGCCACATAAAGGGCTTATAAAGAATAAATAAATGACAAACATGCCGCAGTCGGGCGTCGGAGCGACGCCACATAAAGGGCTTATATAGGATAATTAAATGAAAAACATGCCGCAGTCGGGCGTCGGAGCGACGCCACATAAAGGGCTTATATAAGAATAATCACAGTGAATATCCAGGAGGTAGAACCGTCCCAGGGATACTCAATAATTCAAATAAAGTAACTGGTTAGTCCACAATAATAATAATCATAATCCTCATATGACATAGGTCATAAACAATGTTCTGGTATATCCGTTACTCCATCCGAAGACCATCACTGTGTTCTAGTTTAGCCGTTCTCCATCCGAATACCGTTACTATGATCCAGTTTAGCCGTTTCTCCATCCGAAAACCGTCACTAGACCCATCTCAGACTGTGGTCCTTACCCATGAACATGGCTATCCGAATGGATATATCCTCTGCAGAGGGTGTACTATTTACCCACGAGTAACGGATTTATTTAGCCCATCGGGACTAATTCCGCCTACGGCCTTTTAATTGAAAACACGCCTGACCTGCACACACCAGCTTAACTTAACGGTGTCTGGAATCACCCACGACACCTGTCAAGCAAAACTCTAAGTGGGGAGGCTACAACCTCGACGTAGCATGGGATCAAATTTATATCGCGCGCTCTAAGGGGTGCCCCCCTCTCGGTCCCAACCGGAAACACCCATGCCCCCGGACCAGGTGGCATGCCTACCGGATGCATCCGGTATCTTCCACCATGGCCTCTCTGTACGGTGTGTGCCTTGGTAAGGGGTTGACAACTTACTGAACCATACCCTACCTGTGGCAGGGACAAGTGATAGTACAAAACAAGTAGGGAAAGTCACTGAACAAGACTCGACTTACGACCGACTCAGGTGGTCCAAGTATTCTCCGAATGATTAGCATGACAAAAATATTTCCATTGACAAATAAACTCATCACTCACCAAGCCTCACCATGCCATACCGAACATATTCTTCTCAACGAGGAACTAGGGACAAGCCCGTGTCTACCCAAGACCAGGACTTTCCCGGCTTCCTTCCGGTATGCATGAGAAGCTCATGAGGATGATCATTATCACCAGCATAACCAGTATAACAGTAAAGCATCTCCAAAATGCACTCATGCGTGTGACTTTACCGTTACATAAAAATAACATAAGCTCCAAGTCAAAGTGGTGTTGTAACCGTATCAAAACACCACACGGAAATATTATGCCAGAGTTCAGAATGCTTGCCTTCAAGAGTATGCAAGGGGGTGCACTTTTTGAAAGCTTTCTTCTCTCCCCATTTCCTATTTTGAAAAATATTGAAATAACAAATATTTCAAACACAGTACAAAAAGTTGTCCCAAATATTTTTGAAATAAATCTTAAAATAAACTAGATGAAATTTGAGAGAGGTAGGAAAAAGAGTCAAAGTTCTGTTTAAAAAAACAGAAAAAGAAAACGTTTCGATACAGAATACACTTTTGAAGCATAGGAAACGTACTCCGGGGTTTTACGCGACCACTTAAGCCAGCGTGGGTGGCGCGGGGGTCACTGACAGTGGGTCCAGAGGGCCCACTGTTCAGGTTTGACCATTCTTCCCTCTCCCTCCTCTTCTCTGCCCGAACGGGAGCGGGACCCCGGCGATCGCCGGCGACGAACGGCGGCTCCTCGAGGGCACTTGAGGGCAGGGATGGACCCGCCAGACCGGGGCGGTCCTCTCGGTGGTCGTCGGGTCGACGGTGGTGGGAGGAGTCGCCGGCGGCGAGCTCCGCGGCGGAGGGGGCTATAGGAGTGAAGTGGGTTTTGGGCTCCGGTGGTTTCCGATCGAGGCTGAGGCGCTGGGCAGCTCCGCAAGGACAAGAGGAAGCGAGTGGTGGCGCTGGATGGGCGGGGGAGTGGCTGGTTACGACGAATGGCACCGGAAGGCAGCGGCGGCCGAACCGGCCGGAGTTGGGGAAGATGGCCTCTCTCGGCCAATCCCCGGCTAGGGGCGCACTAGGGGGAAAGCCTGAGGTCGCCTGAGGTCTTGAACGAGTTCGGGGATCCCTTAAATAGGCGCTCGAGGTCGGTCCCGCGGCGGCCGAGGATAAGAACGCCGGCGACCGCGGTGCTGTAGCTGCAGGGCGACGTGGCGGCGATGAGCGCGTGCCGACGTGCTTCGGGATAAGCTCGAGCTGTTCACAGGGGCAGCTGGCGCGCGCGGGTGGCTTGGGCGGCGCCGTCCATGGCAGAGGCTCACTGCCGACGCCGGCGTGCCGCCAAAAGCCCTGACGGCAGCGCTGTAGGGCGCCAGAGGTGGCGTGGAGAGTGGGCGAGGTTAGGGCGCGTCTCTGCAGGCGAGCAAGGGCCAGGGGCAGAACGCGGCGAGTGCGGCAGTGCGACACGGCGGCTCGGTGCGCGCGCGTGCAAAACGTGCGCTCTGGGCGCGTCCAGAGCACGCACGTGACATGCTCGATGAAATGCCAGGGCAGCCTAGAGTGCGAGGGTGAGGCTGGCAATTAACAGGACTAGGATAGGGATAGCTAGGAGTTTAGTGGACAAGGTTGCTGGGTCAGTGGAACAAGATCATAGTGCAAACTAGGAAACATGCCCAAAACTGACTGTGCACACCAAGTGTTCGACAGAATGCCAAGTGCATTTAGGCAACTCTTGGAGTGGCCAAAATCTCCAGATCAGGGTCTCTCTAGATGTAGGTGATGATGGCAAGATCATATGGGCAGAATCAGAAACTTGCTAGTGCAAGTTTTGCAAAACTTCAGTTTTGGACAGAAAGAACAAGGTCTCATTGCATGCACTTAAAATCCTCCAATGGGTCCACTCTTCTGGACTTAAGGGTTTTGCAGGGAGGGCTACAAGCAGGAAAATGCTCAGGGGCACTAGAGCAAAATAAACTAGGGTTGCAGTACAAATCACCAAACTGGACCAGAATGAAAAGGAGGTTGATTCACTCAAAATTTTCAAAGAACAACACTGGGTTTTTGCATGAAGTTGAATTATATGCATCTACTGACATCTCCAAACACTTGGAAGAATTTTCAAAGGAATATTTAAATAGGTTGTAGTGCAAAAACGCCTACTGGACCAGATTTGAAAAGTTGATGAAGAGCTCAAAATCTCCAATAAGCAAAAGATATCTTTGCATAAAAGTGATGTGGAAACATCACATGACATCCCCAAATTTTGGTGGAAATTTTAAAGGCATTTGCCAAATGGTTGCAGTGCAAAACAGGCTCCAAATTTATGAAAAATCATTTTAAAGGAATAAAGTTCAGGAAAAACAAATCTTGCAATTAAATCCACTGATAAAGAATTGTTTTATAGAGAGAGTATTCAAGTCCAATAATCCTTTTGGAAAGTCTCCACTTGAGGTAAAAATCCACAATATCAGAAGGGTAAATCTAGACAAATGGAAAAGTTTTATTTCCTAGCAAAAATTTTAATTAATAAAACAAGGTCAAAATTGTGGGGTGTCACAACACTACCCCCCTTAAGAAAAATTTCGTCCTCGAGATTTTTTAGAAGCCTTTTTGAACAAACATTGCTTTTATCAAAAGAAAACATTTTACTGCGCAATAAAAATGTGGCTAGAGTGAGAGGGCAATAAGTGGTGTAAAACCACAGTGTGGTACAGCGGCGTTGCGCGGGAAAAAAATCCAAGGTCGGGGAAAACGAGATATTTCTACGTGGATACAGTAATTCAGAATAAATTCTAAATTACTAAAACACGCTGGTCGTACCCGAGAGCACAGTGCTCTCTCTGGCTGACAGGTGGACCCGGGGCCCACTGTCGGCCTCTTCTTCTACCTCTGGCTCTCTCTTCTCTCTCGCGTGCTCTCCCGCGCTTCCTCCACCGGCGATGCCTAGCTCATAGGGCATCTAGGCCGTACTGCGGTAGTGCGCGGCGTGCTAGCTGCCGGTGCAGCGTGCACTCACCTCGCGGGCCAGTGCGCTGTCGGCACTGCTCGCGGACTCGCCTCCGAACACCGGTGATCGAGCGACGAGTGGCGCTGGTGGACCTCGCCCACCGTACACCGATCTCGAGCTATAAAACGATCGCGGTGCTCCTCTATTCTCTCTCACACCTGGCCTCGCTTCTACTTCTCCCTCCTTCTCCTCCATTGCTGTTAGCAGGAGCTCGAGACGAGGCTCTAATGGCGGAGGCGATGCCGGACTGGTATGTGGTCCTGGTGTGTGGAGGTTTGGCGACGTTGCTGGGGTTCTCTGTGCTCCTGTGTGCGATGATCCTGGATGATCGTCGTGATGCTGCCGCTCGAGTGTTAGCTCTTCGCGGCGGCGGCGATCACGGGGATTAGGTGCGGCATCGAGTGCTAACTGCTGTCGGTGTGCTGGGGCAGCTCGCGCCCGAATGATCACTCACAAATCTCTCTTACTGAGACTGTGGTGTCCTCGGGTATGATCAGTTAGGCGCAACAATGTGTACGAGGATTTGCAATTAGCGCACGAGGTCGAGTGGTTGTGATAGTGAGTCTGCTGTTATGGTGCTGCGCGAATAAAAAAAATCTATGCCGCGAAGATATATACGTTGCAGCAACTCGGGGAAAGAAAACTCATTACAAAATTTATCGCGAGAAAAAATTAGTTAAATAAAGATTAACAGCAGTAAAATTGTTCACATAATTTAAAACAAAAATTTGGTACGCCGCACAAACTTTGGATACCACGCGCAAGTTACAACACATAAATAAATACTGGGATAATAAACACAGCGGTGACGTTTACAAAGAAAACGGCAAAAGGACAGGGTCCTGAGAAAACGTCTCTGGTACTGGGGCACACTCCTCTTCTATCGGGGGAAGCGGGTTGACCAGTCGATGAATGCGCCTCTCCTGGTCAGGCCTCAGTGGTCTGCCAATAGCGATCCGAGGATTTAAATCAGCGAGGCTCTGGAGATAACCCATTACCCGCTGAGTCAAACGCTCCTGAGCGATAACGTACTGGGCAAGGTTGGCCAGTACTGGATCTCTCTCAATTCGCCCACCGGGAAAAGATGCAACTTCTCCGGGTGCTGCACGACTCGGAAAATAATAATATCCTCGTTCGCTGGCATAGGGTACCGCGAATCGAAGACGAGCGAGCGCTTCGTAAGCAGCAGCTTCTATGGCCATATGCGGAGTCGGCATGGATTTTCCCACGAAGGAAACTTCCGTTGGGTCTTGGTTTGGGTACGCGGGAGGGATGTGCACCACTGCCCAATATTTCGAGGTGGATGGGGTGATCCTCGATTTGAGCAACTCGTACTGGGGTGGATGGGTGGCACTCATGGTACTGCAGGTAAAGTCCCACAATAATTTAACAAAACTACCCGGGGTTGCATCTGGGGTTCTCAGATAAATATTGGAGGTCGGCATGGCAAAGAAATGGCTGTGAGTGTTGCGCACAAGGCGAGGGGTACTCGGCAAGGTCACGAGGTGGCCTTTATATAGCACTGGGGCTGGGTTATCTACCGGGGTGAAGGGTAACTGGTTGTGGATCCTGTTCTTGGGTTAAAGCCACAGATATACATATCTCATAAATGTGACGCATTGCTGTGGGTGTCGTCGGGTGTGGTTTTGGTAGCTGCGCCCGATATTTAAAAATGCAACTGTACGCCAACGTACATATGCATAGCTACTACTCCAAAAACGGGGGCGTTCAAGCAAACAGCATTTAATAAAAGCGATACAAGATCACACCATTACAAAGCGTAGGAAAACTAAGGCTCGATACTACTCGAGCGACTTAGTCTACTTCGTTAATGTCTAAGTGGGCTGGCCTGGCGGATGCCGAGGTTTCTCCACGGGTTTCACCGTCGGGATTTGCTGGTTGAGGTTGAGGGGCTGCAGGGTCGGGATAGTGGTGATGACCATCACGGGGGTTGCTGGCCACAATCCCGTTGGAATGGGTTCCCAAAAGGCGACGAAGCGCTTCTGGGGACACCAAAGCACTCTGGTTGATGGCTGGGGCAGCCCTCAAGGGATCGATCGGGTGTCCGAACAGCACGACTGGGTTGTCGGCGTCGGGCTCCACTTCTCTTCTCGCCGGGGCTCGGCGAACCAGTTCTCCACGAGCTGCCATCAGATCAAGGGTGACCTGATCGAACAGTTGCTCTAGTGCGCTTACATAGCGCACCAGATGCAATAGTGCAGGATCTGTCTCGTGATCCCCGTTGGCAACCTGGGGCGGCCTACCATACCCGTCACGACTGGGGTAGTAGTAGAACAAGCGACAGTTAACTCTGGGCGACGAGTGCCGGAGTTGAACTATAGCTTCTCGAGCTGCTAGCTGGATGGCTTGTGGCTCAAAGGAAGTTGTCCTTCCAGTGAACCTGTAGGGGCGTTCTGGCGACAGACCCCTACCATAGATGTGCACAGTGGCCCAGTACTGACGACTCTCACCGTACATGGGTCCTTGGTACACAACATATTCAGGAGGCTCTTCTAGTGCATAGGCACGGCGGGTGAGGTTTGCGAGCACGGTCACAAAACCTCCAAGGTTGGTTGCTGTGGTCTCATTGTGAACAATGGGGCTAGGCATCGTGGCTTGGTTTGGGGAAAGAGGCTGTGCTGTGCTGTGTTGAGGCTAGCGTGCCCTTTTTATAGGAAAAGGGGACGGAGTCTTCCTTCGCACGCTTGCGATTGAGACGTGTTAGGTGTCGGTCACTGGCATGTGATCGACGGGCTAGGCTGATAGGTTGGGCACCGTCTGCCAAAAGGCGTCGGGTCACTGTGGGGCTATCTTACGCGGGAAGCTTGGCCGGAATTTGGTCAAGGTCTGGTGGTTTGGTTAACCTAGGTTTATTGACCTGGCTAAGATAGGATTAGCCAATAGTCAGCCTGGATCTGATACCAAGTCTGTCACGACCGGATTTTCGGGATGTTAATTTCCCAGAAAATGGCCTTTGTGCTCACCAGCCCCAGGATTACTGTTAGCTGATGAGGCACCAACTTGATACGAGAATTCCAAGAAAAGTACAAAATATGTAGTACAAGACCATTGTGGCCTAGGAGTACAGCACTTGGTTTCTAGTGGTTGATGGCGGAAGCGGTTTGTGGTTCATCTACGTCTATGGGACTCCATTTCCCACTGGAACAGCTGACCAGGATAACTCCTATCTTCGCGAGGCTGCTATCATCATTGCATAGGTTCCGGGGCTGTCATCACAATGCTATCTCCATGCGCGAAATCTGGCCAAGACAATAGCCAGGGACAAGCCAGTGAGTACGTTTGAATGTACTCGCAAACATTAAGAACACGGGTATAATATAATAAGAGATAATCATGTTCCGAAATATTATTATGATGATAACGTCTGTCACGAAATGAACGAAAATCCGTGATGCACGCATGTAGGTAAAATATGAACATGTAATACGGGAGTAGAAATAGAATGCACTGATCGAGTGTCTGAAATGACTCCTCAAAAGGGTGCAAGTAAATTAACAATGCCACAGTCGGGCGTCTGAGCGACACCACAAAAAGGGCTTATAAAGAATAATTAAATAACAAGCATGCCGCAGTCGGGCGTCTGAGCGACGCCACATAAAGGGCTTATAAAGAATAAATAAATGACAAATGCCGCAGTCGGGCGTCGGAGCGACGCCACATAAAGGGCTTAGATAGGATAATTAAATGACAAACATGCCGCAGTCGGGCGTCGGAGCGACGCCACATAAAGGGCTTATATAAGAATAATCACAGTGAATCTCCAGGAGGTAGAACCGTCCCAGGGATACTCAATAATTCAAATAAAGTAACTGGTTAGTCCACAATAATAATAATCATAATCCTCATATGACATAGGTCATAAACAATGTTCTGGTATATCCGTTACTCCATCCGAAGACCATCACTGTGTTCTAGTTTAGCCGTTCTCCATCCGAATACCGTTACTATGATCCAGTTTAGCCGTTTCTCCATCCGAAAACCGTCACTAGACCCATCTCAGACTGTGGTCCTTACCCATGAACATGGCTATCCGAATGGATATATCCTCTGCAGAGGGTGTACTATTTACCCACGAGTAACGGATTTATTTAGCCCATCGGGACTAATTCCACCTACGGCCTTTTAATTGAAAACACGCCTGACCTGCACACACCAGCTTAACTTACCGGTGTCTGGAATCACCCACGACACCTGTCAAGCAAAACTCTAAGTGGGGAGGCTACAACCTCGACGTAGCATGGGATCAAATTTATATCGCGCGCTCTAAGGGGTGCCCCCCTCTCGGTCCCAACCGGAAACACCCATGCCCCCGGACCAGGTGGCATGCCTACCGGATGCATCCGGTATCTTCCACCATGGCCTCTCTGTACGGTGTGTGCCTTGGTAAGGGGTTGACAACTTACTGAACCATACCCTACCTGTGGCAGGGACAAGTGATAGTACAAAACAAGTAGGTAAAGTCACTGAACAAGACTCGACTTACGACCGACTCAGGTGGTCCAAGTATTCTCCGAATGATTAGCATGACAAAAATATTTCCATTGACAAATAAACTCATCACTCACCAAGCCTCACCATGCCATACCAAACATATTCGTCTCAACGAGGAACTAGGGACAAGCTCGTGTCTACCCAAGACCAGGACTTTCCTGGCTTCCTTCCGGTATGCATGAGAAGCTCACGAGGATGATCATTATCACCAGCATAACCAGTATAACAGTAAAGCATCTCCAAAATGCACTCATGTGTGTGACTTTACCGTTACATAAAAATAACATAAGCTCCAAGTCAAAGTGGTGTTGTAACTGTATCAAAACACCAAACGGAAATATTATGCCAGAGTTCAGAATGCTTGCCTTCAAGAGTATGCAAGGGGGTGCACTTTTTGAAAGCTTTCTTCTCTCCCCATTTCCTATTTTGAAAAATATTCAAATAACAAATATTTCAAACACAGTACAAAAAGTTGTCCCAAATATTTTTGAAATAAATCTTAAAATAAACTAGATGAAATTTGAGAGACGTAGGAAAAAGAATCAACTCATTTGGAGTTTTATTTTAAAAGATATAGCCAGTCAAAGTTGAGTCAAAGTTCTGTTTAAAAAAAAACAGAAAAAGAAAACGTTTCGATACAGAATACGCTTTCGAAGCATAGGAAACGTACTTTGGGGTTTTACGCGACCACTTAAGCCAGCGTGGGTGGCGCGGGGGTCACTGACAGTGGGTCCAGAGGGCCCACTTGTTAGGTTTGACCATTCTTCCCTCTCCCTCCTCTTCTCTGCCCGAACGGGAGCGGGACTCCGGCGATCGCCGGCGACGAACGGCGGCTCCTCGAGGGCACCTGAGGGCAGGGATGGACCCGCCAGACCAGGGCGGTCCTCTCGGTGGTCGTCGGGTCGACGGTGGTGGGAGGAGTCGCCGGCGGCGAGCTCCGCGGCGGAGGGGGCTACGGGAGTGAAGTGGGTTTTGGGCTCCGGTGGTTTCCGATCGAGGCTGAGGCGCTGGGCAGCTCCGCTAGGACAAGAGGAAGCGAGTGGTGGCGCTGGATGGGCGGGGGAGTGGCTGGTTGCGACGAATGGCACCGGAAGGCAGCAGCGGCCGAACCGGACGGAGTTGGGGAAGATGGCCTCTCTCGGCCAATCCCCGTCTAGGGGAGCACTAGGGGGAAAGCCTGAGGTCGCCTGAGGTCTTGAACAAGTTCGGGGATCCCTTAAATAGGCGCTCGAGGTCGGTCCCGCGGCGGCCGAGGATAAGAACGCCGGCGACCGCGGTGCTGTAGCTGCAGTGCGACGTGGCGGCGACGAGCGCGTGCCGACGGGCTTCGGGATAAGCTCGAGCTGTTCACAGGGGCAGCTGGCGCGCGTGGGTGGCTTGGGCGGCGTCGTCCAGGGCAGAGGCTCACTACCGACGCCGGCGTGCCGCCAAAAGCCCTGACGGTGGCGCTGTAGGGCGCCAGAGGTGGCGTGGAGAGTGGGCGAGGTTAGTGCGCGTCTCTGCAGGCGAGCAAGGGCCAAGAGCGGAACGCGGCGAGTGCGGCAGTGCGACGCGGCGGCTCGGTGCGCGCGCGTGCAAAACGTGCGCTCTGGGCGCGTCCAGAGCACGCACGGGACATGCTCGATGAAATGCCAGGGCAGCCTAGAGTGCGAGGGTGAGGCTGGCAATTAACAGGACTAGGATAGGGATAGCTAGGAGTTTAGTGGACAAGGTTGCTGGGTCAGTGGAACAAGATCATAGTGCAAACTAGGAAACATGCCCAAAACTGACTGTGCACACCAAGTGTTCGACAGAATGCCAAGTGCATTTAGGCAACTCTTGGAGTGGCCAAAATCTCCAGATCAGGGTCTCTCTAGATGTAGGTGATGATGGCAAGATCATATGGGCAGAATCAGAAACTTGCTAGTGCAAGTTTTGCAAAACTTCAGTTTTGGACAGAAAGAACAAGGTCTCATTGCATGCACTTAAAATCCTCCAATGGGTCCACTCTTCTGGACTTAAGGGTTTTGCAGGGAGGGCTACAAGCAGGAAAATGCTTAGGGGCACTAGAGCAAAATAAACTAGGGTTGCAGTACATATCACCAAACTGGACCAGAATGAAAAGGAGGTTGATTCACTCAAATTTTTCAAAGAACAACATTGGGTTTTTGCATGAAGTTGAATTATATGCATCTACTGACATCTCCAAACACTTGGAAGAATTTTCAAAGGAATATTTAAATAGGTTGTAGTGCAAAAATGCCTACTGGACCAGATTTGAAAAGTTGATGAAGAACTCAAAATCTCCAATAACCAAAAGATATCTTTGCATAAAACTGATGTGGAAACATCACATGACATCCCAAAATTTTGGTGGAAATTTTAAAGGCATTTGCCAAATGGTTGCAGTGCAAAACAGGCTCCAAATTTATGAAAAATCATTTTAAAGGAATAAAGTTCAGGAAAAACAAATCTTGCAATTAAATCCGCTGATAAAGAATTGTTTTATAGAGAGAGTATTCAAGTCCAATAATCCTTTTGGAAAGTCTCCACTTGAGGTAAAAATCCACAATATCCAAAGGGTAAATCTAGACAAATGGAAAAGTTTTATTTCCTAGCAAAAAATTTAATTAATAAAACAAGGTCAAAATTGTGGGGTGTCACACGTATTAGGACCTAGAACGACGGCTATGGATGCCCATTTTGCAACCACAAGATTCATGATGCATATCTAAGTGTTCTGCACATGCAAGAGGACGGGCCATTGGCTCCTTCAAGCAGAAGTATTCTCGCAGGGTGGCGCACGACGTGTACGCTGAGTACGTGGAGAAGCTTCAGGATCTGCCAGCCGCATGTGAGATGAGTTGTGGGATGGATCAAACTATGTACAATTGAGTATGCTTAAAGACAGTTGAACTATGTACTTATGGTTGAAATATGCTTATGTACGTGTATGCTTATTATCTATGTCTGAGTATGTTAAATATTTCACCAAATTTTGGTAAAAATTACAACGGGGGACCAATAAACTAGGACAGAGGTAGTACGTCAATCACACACGGTTCCCAATATTGGAACCTTGTGCAATGACTATCATTTTGCCTGCTGCGTCAATCACACACGGTTCGCTCTAGCAAACCGTCGCCTCCAAAATTCTTTGTGGGATAGAAAACCCTCACCACCCAATAAAAAAGAAAAAAGAAAACCCTCACCATCCCCACGTCACAAAAACCCTCACCCCGCCCGCCACCCCCTCGGCCCCTTCGGTACGTTCCCCATTCACACCTGCACAAGCTCCTCCGCGTCTATGCCATGGCACCACCTATTGCGGCGGTAAACACTTAGCTCGACGCCTGCCGCCGCCGCCAGGCTGCCGGCAAAGCCCACCGCATTTCGCCACTTCCGCTTGCCGCCGCCTATCGCCATCGACTTTCTCGACACTGCTCGCGGTCGACCCAGCTCCGCTCGGTTGGGGAATCTGCCGTACTGAGGGTTCTTTCTCATGAACGACAAGGTAACTAATTTAACGAGATATTATCTCATCTCTTATCCCAGTTCATCTGCCTCCTTTAATCACCCGGTGGTAATCGCCGTGAATTCATTTTTATTCAAGCTGATTTGAGGGTTTTCTTTCATTCATAGAATGTACAGTGCGCCGACACTTCAGGACTTGGCGACCGCCGCCAGAGATTCCATCTCATCGTACCAAATAACTGGAGGACGCGCGCGGTATGTTCAATATCACCCTAAATCGGTTGGCATGGCCTACTTCCTGAACATATTCTAAATATTGCTACAATTGGATAAAAGGTGCCACATGCACCATATACGTCAAAGGGGATTTCCCCCTCTTCTTTCTATATTAGGAAAATTAATGATGTATTGTTCTTTCGATTACTCTCATATTTCCATGACATCATGTTTACCCTATCTGTTTAATTATAGACTTTTGTCCTTTGATTTCAACTGCTGTACAGTTCTTTCAATTTGGGCCCATATTTGCATGTTACCATATTTTCTTTAACAATCCTACCATTTTCTGCAGGACATCCCTCGCTATGCAACAGATTATGTAGTGCACAATTTTTCCCTTTACATACATCAAGGCTCCACGAATGTCATACTGCACACAAACCATGGATTTACAATCGTTGCTATTGTAAGACTTGATGAACGTGGTGACTCCTAATTTGGCACTGACTTTTGGAATGAAATTGCAAAGTTTTATGTACTGAAAGCTGGCACTAAAATTGCACTGCACATAGAAGGGCCTGGTCATGAGATATATGCTAACTTCCCCAACAATATCATCCGTCCAGACTTTGTTCGAAGTAAGTTTTCTTTTCAACTATCTGCATATGTTGACTTACCCAGCAATGTCAAATGAATTGTGTAGTATTTAAGCAGCCAACTGCTATTCCCTTATCTTACTATATTCCTACCTAATAACTTCTAGTTACCAATACACTTTTCTATTGCCCTGTTTTAACTAAATATTCCCTGTACTCCCATTTCTATCAGAAAGTGCCGCTGACAAGGAGACTCCGGAGGTGGAGAACGGGGCTGCCAACAAGCAGAGGCGGGGCGAGCTCGAACCGCAAGCGACTCCAGCAGGCCTAGACTTAATCAGCAGCCTCCCCGATGATATGTTGAGAGTCATCATCTCCCTCCTCCCAATCAAATATGGGGCATAGACAACCCTCCTTTCCCGGTGGTGGCGCTCCCTATGGAACTCCAGCCCTCTCGACCTCATCGACACCAACGAGCTCCGCCATGGCTATCGCAAAAGCTTGGATGCGTTCTCTAAGATCCTCGGCAGTCACCTTGGCCCAACCAAAGGCCTTAGAATGGGCAAGTTCCGTTCCAACGGCAAGGACCGAGCCAAGCTTGACGACTGGTTCCTATCCCCCGCCCTAGATCAGCTCGAGGAGCTCACTTTTGATGATGGGCATATGCGGTCGGTTCCAACATCCGCACTCCGTCTCGTGCCCACGCTGCACGTCGCCAAGTTCAGGAACTGCCATTTCCCATCCCTTAATGACGCGCCCGCTCTTATTCTACCACGACCGAAGCACCTCGAGCTCGTCGCCGTCTACCTCTCAAAGGGTGACATGGAGCGCCTGCTCCGTGGCTGTACTGCACTCAAGTACCTTCGTCTTTAGGCGATCAATGGGTTGAGTACCTTCCACATCACCTCCGTGACTCTCCGGACTATTTATGTGTGTTGCTGGTGCGGCAGGAAGACATCACAAAAGGTGGACCATGGTATGGTCATCCAGGACACACCTGCACTTGAGAGATTACTTGTAGTTGATCAAGAAGGTCCAACAAGAATCAATGTCATTTCTGCGCCGAAATTGACAGTCGTGGGCTACTCGTCTGAGAAATACTCCGAACTTTTTATTGGATCCACACCCATTCATGTACAACAGCCGCCTTCTACCCCTCCTTCTACAAATTAACATTATTTCAATTTTTGAAGATGTTTGTTCGTCTGTCATTCAGAAAAATGATTCCGACAAGCTTGACCCCGAAACTGCGCACAGTGAAGGTCTTGGCACTAGAATCTATCGGGCCCGACCTGGAGCAAGTTGTCAGTTTCCTGAGATGCTTTCCGTGCCTGGAGAAGCTATATATCGAGGTGATGTTCCTTTCCTGTTAAATGTTAACCATAAGGGAGTTCAATTTGTGACACCTTTTTCCAAGTTTACAATGACAATGTACTACGATTTCTGAAGGTTCTTTTGGAGGATTTCAGTACATACATGCCCCCCATATTGGTTGCTTGACCCATATGGTTACAATCAATAAGCATTTCTCCTTTGGATTCATCTGTACTAGTTTTCTTAGGGAACTTTTCATCCACTCCAACCTCTTGGTGAAGAAGGCTACATTTTTCTAGAATGTAATCAAATGCCCATGTTAATCATGTCAGATCGAAGATGGCATGCTAGTGCATTTTACAAATCCTGCAAACCAAATAGCTAGGCCTGTAGTAATGTTCAAAACTGCATGTAGGCACTAACACGTTTTCTTCTTTTGCAGATAAGATTAGGCCCAGTGGTGGATAATGTGATACAATATAACAATCATGTCGAATGCCTAGATCTGCATCTCTCAGAAATTACTTTGAACTCCTACCGAGGGACCTTACCGAAGATTGTATTCGCCAGGTTCTTTGTTCTCAGAGCAAGGGTGCTAAAGGAAATGAGGTTTTCCCTACATTTATTTCGCCAAAATGAACGGTCTGTTGATCAGCATCGGCGCCTGCAGCAGAATGGAGTAGGCTCCAAAAATGCTGAATTTCATTTTGGAACTTCAGATGACAGAGTAATCGGAAGTCATCGGGTCAACCCATACATGACTTCTCAGTGGCTGCCCCCTTTGCAAAAATTGCGAGGTTTCGAAGCCAGACTTAGAAGCGGTGATATTAGTTTGAACCTCTCTGATATCCATGTTTAGCGCATCAGCGTGAGCGTTTGCAGCTGATGAGCTGAATTTCATTTCTAATATTAGTTTGAACCTTGCAATCTTCGAATTTGAGCCAATAACTCTGGAATTTGAATCTTGTAACATTTCGAGCTTTTGTGGTACAATCGTTGAAATGGCATCGTATGAGACTCGTATATTGCTAGCACTATTTTGACCTTAATATGCAATGGTCTTAGATTTTATTAACCATTCTTGAATCAGTTTACCTTGTTGATCTCATAGCACACGATCTGCGGCTCCAATGGCGCTCCGAGCGACTACCAACGACGAGCAGCAGTTCACCATGCGTGCCGTGGTGGACACCCATAGAAGGTTCATGGACCTCTCGGTGGTGTACACCAACAACCGGTCTGGGTGGAGCACTCCATCCACATCATGGAGTTGTTGCTTGCCGAGGAGAAGTACAAGGTGGTCGGGTTCAACCTCGAGTACACCCGCGCTCGTGCTGGGTCTCGTCCCAAGGTTGCCATCACCCAGATGAGCGTGCGCCACCACGTCCTCGTCTACCACTACTGCTTGGCCACAAGGCCTTGCGAGCGTTTCGCCAGGTTTGTCAACAGCCCCCACTACATGTTAGCTATGGTGGACATCACCAACGATGTAAAGGCGCTCGAGAGTTCGGGCATCGCCTGCCAGAATCTTGTCGACATCCAGGGCCAATACAAGATCTGGGGCAGCAAGGAGCATGAGAAGGACTCACTGGTTCACCTCGCCGAGGCCATCATTGACCCCTACTACAGAGACATGAAGGATTCGTGCAACAAGGACAAGCGTGCCTGGCACTCGGCCTGGATGGAGAAACTCGAGAAAGCTCACGTCGTGTATGCGGCCAAGGAGGCATACACGAGCTACGACATGTACAGGCGGATCGTTGACATGAGGCAGTGCCTCCTTCCCCAAAACGGCCAGGGATCCAGCCGGAAGCAGAGCAATGGCAAGCGTCGTTGCAACAATAAGTAGATGATTAGATCCTCGTTTCTCCTACTTTAGTATGCATATATATGCTTACTTTGGTGTGTGCAAATGTTATGTGTGTAGTCACTTGTGTAATTGTATGCTTAATTTGGTTATGCAATGTTGTATTTTTAAGTATATATGTTGATGCTCTGTAGACAGAGTGTAGATGGTGTGCGGACAAAGAAAATCACATCGCACATGGGCTAAACAATGGAACCCGTCGGTGATGTTTTCATCAATCACTCACAATTGTATAGCAGCAATCATTTGCTCACAACACACATGGCTTGTTAGCAGTAATCGTTTGTGTTCTTATCGGTCTTCGCAACATTTCTGATTACAGACCTGTTTGCCTCGTATCACACAGATCTTGTTCATTTGAACCGTTTCTGTTCTCATGTCTCAACACAAACAGTTCATCCGAGTGAACCGCATGCCGTATATCACACACACCTTTGATCTTGCTGACCGTTTCTTTTGTGTTGCTTAATCACAAACAGTTCATCCGAGTGAAGCGTATGTTGTACATCGCACACACCTTCATCTGTCTGCCCGTTTCTTTTGTTCCTCCTCATCGCAAACTGTTGATTGAATTCAACCGTATGCCCTGCATCGCACACACAACTAAAATCTGAACCGTGTTTGATGCATCCTCCATCGCAAACGTTTTGCACCTTTTTTGACGGTTATTTTACACCACCATTTGCGATTATGGCATCGCACACAGTTTCATCGAAGGGTCTCTGATCGTAGTGTCGCGTTAGCAGCATCCTGCAGTAGTGTCTATATTTGCTGCAACCTCTAACATTTACCCCACGAAAAATTAAAATATATATTCCTGTCTTGACGTGATGAGCGTGCAAACTACAATCACCAGGATGACAGGTAGGGCTAGAAGATTATTTTAATGAAAAAAAGCATGGAGCCAACCCCAACGATTTTAAGCTTACAGGCACGGTACACGCTATCCTAGACTACTCTACACATGAAACTGCCACACGAGCATCCAGGCTGCGCTTGGCTCTTCGCATCTTCGTGAAGTCAAACAATGATGGGGTACTACTTCAGTGGAGGAGTACTACAGTATGCTTCTGGCCATCTGACACCGATTAAACTGTTGCATGTCCACCGCATGCGGGAGGGAGAGCGTGTAGCTAACGAAAGCTTCTCCTAGTCCTGCTAGCCACCACGCTCATGGGCGAGGGAGGGACGCAGCTTCATTGACTTACTGCTCCTGCCTTTGCGTCCATGACAGGTGGGCCCAACAGGTGGGTGGCCCACCTGTCATGCAGCCAAAGGCAGGTGCGGTTAAGGCGAGAGGGCGTTGTAGTAATCAAACTTCTCGATCTTGTACGAGTTGACGCGACACATGAAAGCACTGCACTTGATATATTTCAATAATTTGCGTTTACCGATGCATTAATTACAATGCATGCATGCATGCCGTGACTCTCCTTTTGATACTTGCATGTGTTGATTTAATGCACCTTGCCAAATTTTGACTATAAATTTAACTAACCAAATGTTCATGCATGTCACAAAAAATTACATAATTGAAAACTACGTTCAAATACGAATCAGACGATATAATTTTTGTTAACATGCACTAACATTTTGTCAGTTAAATCTTTGGTCAAAATTTAGCACCAATTACAAAGGGGCCCAATAAATATTGTACTCTCACATTTTGTTTTGAGGATACTCCCATATAGAAAATATAAATAATAATGCATGTTGGGGCAGCCCACGTTTTCGATAATTTTAGCCGTGGACTTGTTCACAAATTTTACGAGGGGTGGTTGCTCATTTAATGGAGGGTCTTTTACCAGACTTGAACGATACAAAGTGCGACCTGGCACACCGTAACACCACTTGGAATAAGCGGGCAGCTATCTCAAAAAAAAATCAACAACTCAAAAGAAAAAACAGCGACCTGGCACGTACACAATTTTAAACGATTGTTTTGGTGGAGTGAAAAAGGAAAACTACCCCACTACGTATATATAGGCCGGAGCCTCCGCGCTTGCTTGCTAGGGTTGCTCTATTCACACACTCTCTTCGTCTCCAGATCTAAACAAGATAGCGGTGGTAACACTGTATTTCGCCCTTTAAAAAACACTGTCTTTCTATCCTCACCGCTGGTTATAGATCCGGACGTATCCCCCTCTACCGATGAAGGGGAGAGGGGCAGCGTTTAGGCCGTCGTCGACAGCGAGGGAGGAGACCCACTTCTGGCCTCACCGTTATCTCTGGCCGAGCACCGACGCGGGAGGTCCTCCGAACCCTTCATCGTTGCCCTAGTGTGGGCGGATCTGGCCTCCCGCCGCCCACCTATCCACATCCCACGACCTTCAGGTATATCTTCCTTCGAAACCGCCCTAGATCTACTTCCCCAACTTGCTACGTCGCTGCATGTGCATCATTTTCTACCTCTCAGCCCCTCTCGATCGGATGGTCAAACAACACATATTTTTTTCTCCTATTGTTAGAGGTAAAGCTACTTCATTGATTCGAATCTTGTACTTGGTTCAAACAAGAAATAAAGTGGGGGTGGGGGAATTTAGTATGTACATCAGACTTGGTACAAACATGAAGGATAGGGGGTGAAAGTAGTACAGACTGGTCATGCAACCGGTCTCTTGGTCGAAAAGGGAAATATAGGGGAAACGCTGTACACAGTGGTATGACCAGGACTAGATTTGCTATCCACACATAAGATGGCTGCATGCATCATTATGATGCAGAGGCCGGGGGCACGCCTCCATTTCCAAAAAAACATAGGAGTAGGTGGCTAGAGTGAACAAAAAAGGGACCAACCCAGATATGTTTCTTGGATGTTTGTTTCTCGAGGCAACAAACTCTGAATCACCACTTTGTGCCCCGGTTTAGGTACATGGTGCTAGACTACTGGTGCACCCACTGTCCCATGCCCTTATACCAAATATTTAGCTGTTGTTAATCTAATGCCCCTGGTAAAATGAAGCCATCCCACTGCTATAAGCCATGACAAGTTTAGCCAAATGTTTTTGCCTATAATTGTTTGAGACTCTGACTGTTTCCTCTGTAGCTATTTGTGCAAACAGGGATATCCATTTCACCTAGTTGTTGTTGTGACCTTTTGGTGCACTGCACAAAACACTTCTTAAAAGAAGTGACTTTTGTGCTGTTTAACTGGAATGTCAGAATGGAACCGTTGGTTCATTTCGGTGGAACTGCACAAAGGGAGATATGTGTTCCAATCCTCATCATCCATATTGGCACCATAACCTTCCTTTAGGTAAGAATGATATTTAATGCATGTGTTCATCTCTATTTTGCGACTGCCATGAGAAAATAATGCTATTGTTTACTAGTACACTTGTACTCCCTCACTGACAAAACCAATTCTGAAATAGAAGGCCAATCATGTACTTGGTTTCACCAACTGGTGAGGAGAAAGAGAAACAGAGCATGAAGAGGAGGAGGAAGAAGAATAAACAGTGCCAAGGTGATATTGCTGAAGCCGAGGCCTTAGTCGAGGCCATTCAAAGGCTCCGGCAACGTCTACCTTACATGTGAGATGATCCTCCAGGGAGCCCTTCCACTTCTGCGTATTGTCCATGATGAATTTGATGCTACTGTTAGAGTAATATGCTAATGTCTTACTATCCTTTCTCACTAAGCTAATGAACGTTTCACCTTGTTCCTACTTGTGCAAACATGGATCATGTTGTGCCAATCATACATTTTAGTGGAACTACACAAGACAATACAATGAACTGTATCCCGGCCAGTGCTTCAACTCTGTTGGAAGTTCTTGATAATCTTTCGATATAATCTCAGCACTGGTAAACAAGTGTGATTTCAACCATAGATTTGAAGTGCACAAAAATATATACTATTGAGTGATTCCAGTGAGTGCTTTATCATCTCTTCTGGGACTAAACGAATAAGTTTTTTTGCTCAGGTTGGTACCGGCCTAAGGCCTTCATCCATATTAGTTTGCTGTCATCTCTATTTGTATCGTGCTACTGTCATGAGAAACTCCTTTATCTTTGCACGTTAAAGTTTTGCAACCTATGATACATGGAAATGCTTTGAGTGTTGAGCTAATTGGCACTGATTAAACAAACTAATACCTCTCTTTAAGCAAGACTACTATGTTGCTAACTTTACCCATTAAGATAATGATGGTGCTTCTATTTGTTAGTGTATGTTTCATCAACTAGTCCCACTATTACAGTAATCTCACTCTCTCAATATATGTGCCAACAGGGATGCTCGATTTTGGTGGAACTGCACAAAAACTTTGGGTGCTTCATTGCCTCGACAACTTCCTTCCTTTCCCGCCAGTCGCTAATCTAGGCTTGCTTCCTTCTTTTGCTGTCAGTCGCTTGGCTTATCTCAGCTTCCAATCAAAGGAAATAGTAATTGATATGCTACCTCACACAGGTTGGTACTGGTCTTTATCCTGATTATTGTGCTTGTCATATGTATTGGTAATTTGGTATTGTGCTACTGTTTGCCAATTTCATAAAGGAGTAACTTGGAGCCTGAACTCGCAGGCAAATCATTACATTGGGTGATTTCAGTAGAACTGCACAAAAAAGATCAGATGGACAACTACTTATGCTGCTGCTATGTACTCCAAAGTTCACTCAGACAAGCATCAATGTTGACAAGAAGAAGTTCCTATATTCATTCGAGTATCAACTGGCGTCAACTAGTTGTCAAACTCCAAGTATTAGGAGAGTGAACGCCAAAAATATTGCTTGGCGCATAGCCCAGAAAAACGTAGTCCGGTCTTTGGTCCCAACTTGTGCCTTTTGGTTATCGGCACATATGGTAGCGAATTGTATGGCATGGAGTCTAAAGATTCCAGAAAAGTTGGTTGCCGCGTATATTCATCTGGCACTTAATCAGTCTGCACGCTAGGGATGCTCCATTTCAGTTGACTGCACACAAAATTTGGGTGGTTCATTTTCTCAACCGCCTCCTTTCTTCTCTGCAATGTAGAATTTTGGCGAGCTACAGGACCAAGATGAGCTAGTAAACTAGTTGGATGAAAGTAGTAGCCAAGTTGCTCAAACCTCCCTTGGCACGAGGCCACTATTTGAGCATAAACCTACAAGCAAAGTTCAGATTGTCTGTGATGCCTCTTATGTACTCGAAAGTTTACTCGTACAAGCATTAATTTTAGCAAGAAGTACCTCCGACTGAACACCATTTACCAGTCTATACCCTAGGTAAATAAAGTTTGTCCATGGATGATATTGGCTGTGATCTCAATCATTTGGTTGCATAAACATACTGAACATGTGTATATCTGAATCTTTTTGTGAACTATCTATGAATATTGTCGTGTGATCTATCAATCATTTGAATGCATAGACATGTCGAGCTTGTGTATATATGAATCTTTTGAGTTGTTGATTGTGAATGTTGGCTATGAATATGAACGTGTCCTGTGAACCTGAGTTTGATACGAATGTTTACCTGTTCTGTTGTACTTGTGTGTGAACTTGTTAGTATGTCTACTGTGGGATTTGTGATGTGTGGGTGTCAACGGCACACATTCTTCCCGAGAAGAATTGCACCTGCTTTATTAGGGTAGCAACGGCGCATCAGCTCTTTTTAATATTTTTGCTCTGTCTTCCCCCTCCCCTGCTCAACCCCTGCCGTAATGTTTTTGGCCTCAAAACAAGCATAGTACTACGTTGTTTTTGGGGCTTGATTAAAAATCGAGTGCTGGTTTCTATAGGTTGGCCCGCCCAGCAAATGGGCTGCTGGTCCACCATGGACTGGGAGGCTAAAATTACAAGTTGTATGGTGTAGAGGTAAGTAAAAAAAACGCCATCGAGAGCCATCCACTGAAGAAAAAAATTGCGTCTGATGTGCTTCTTCAGTCGGGCCGCCGGCCCCCTCTTTAATCCAGTTCGCTCGGGGATCTAGCTTGTACTATCATTTTTTTCCAAAGGGCGAACAAGTATCAGCTAGGCCTAGGTATGCGTAGCCCACGACATACGGAGACAGTGGTTTCAACTTATTTTTTTGAGGTCCATACCGGCCTATGGGCCTCCCAGCATAGGTTTTACTTTTTCTTAAAGATTGGCAGCCCAATGTATTTTCTTAATAAAACGTAGATCTCTGTTCTATTTATCTATATATAAGAATAATAATAATGTTGTGTCCAATTTATGTTTTCCCTTCTAACCACATTATATATATTTATATTATTACTATTATCATATATTTTATAGAGACTTATATATACATTATAAAAACATCCCACGTGTTATTAACTTATAAAAGTAAATGTTTAACAGAAGTTGGCAAGGAAAATCTTGGTTGTTTTTGACTTACAGGTAGGAAAATCCTGGTGATTGCGTACAAAAGCTTGCGAAGATTTTAAGGACGAATGTAATAATAACGCGCTCATTTTTATTTTGAGCAATAACTCGCTAATTTGTTAATTTTATATATATAAAATGTGTCGCAACGGTTTATTTTTTATATTAATTGCTCCTTCTAACCTAACATTATATATAGAACGAGCCCAGCTAATTCGTGTATTTCAAGAAAGTGCAATGGACTGGGATTTCTTAGAAAATATTAAATGGGCCGCATTGACGCGAAATTATTTGTTCACCCAGCCCAGCAAATGGACTGCACATTCTAGAAAACATGGGTTAAATATATGCCACATTTTTGCAGGCTGACATGAGAACAATAGGTCGAAGCCTACGCAGGGCATTCTCAACTTGGTCAACAAATGATTATGACATCCACGGCCATTGGATTTATATCCAACGGCCGGCATGCACCTTCAATCCCCCGTCTTCTTCCTCCAGCATCGCCGGGACCACCTGGTCCGGCCTCCGGCAGCTAGCGGCTCTGATTAGTACGCATCACTGCGAAGCGCTACCCCACCGCCGGCCAGGCTATCCCTCCACCCCTCCACACCTCCTGTTATTCTCCACCGACTGCAGCCCCACGCCACACCAGAACCAGTTATAACCCTTGTACTCCTCTCAATCTGCGACTCCACTGCCGCGTGTTCCCATCTCCGGGCCGTTCCCGCCTGGGGCCTCGTTGTCGTCCACCGCCTCGCTGCGCTTGGCGTGGCGTGGTCAACAAACGAGAGTCATCGGAAGAGGACTGTACGTGGAGAGCCTGACGGTTGGGACCCACGAGGTCCATGGTCGCATGCAAGGAAAGTTCCTCCTTATTAAGCTGAAAAAATGTTTCCTCCCCCTGACAGCTGGGACCCACCGGCTGTATCTTCGCACGGAAAGAAGTGCCTCCTTGTTATGTGAAAAAACTATTCCTCCCATTGACAACTGGGACCCGTCAGATTTGGTGGCTGACTTGTGGGCCTACTAAGCGGACGTGTACGCAGGGCTTTGTCAACTTAATCAACAAATGATTCTAGCAGCTAGACCGTTGGATGATAATCCAACAACCATGCTCCTTCTTCAACCACTGTTCTTGCTCCTGTCTCCCGTGGGCGGCAGTGCTACCGCGCACCCGAACCAGTCAAATTTCCCACTCCTCTCCATCTGTGACTCCACTGCCGCATCTTCCCCATCTCTGGGTCATTCCAGTCTGGGGCCTCGCCGCCGTCCACCGGCCTTGGTGCGCTCGGTGCGGCGTGGTCAACGTGGTCAACAAACGAGAGTCATCTGAAGATGACTGTACGTGAGAGGCTGACAGTGGGGACGCACCACGCCCATGGACGCATGCATGCAACTACATCCTTTTTACCCTAAAAATTAATGTTTTCTCCCCCTGACTGCTGGGACCCACCAGCTACATCTTCGCATGCAAGGAAGTGCGTCCTTATTACGCCAAAAAGAATGAATACTACCGCTGACATCTCAGATCCACCAGCTATATCTTCGCACGCAAGGAAGTGCCTCCTTATTACGCACAAAAAAATGAATACTCCCCCTGCTAGCTAGGACCCACCATAGTGGGAGGCTGACTTGTGGGCCTACTAAGTTGACACAGACGGAGGGCTTTGTCAACTTAGTCAATATGAACGATTCTAGCTCCAGTGACCGTACGATGTCCATCTAACAGACGTAGTGCTTCTTCAACCTCTGGTCTTCTTGCTCCAGCCGCCCAAACAAGTGTCGGCCGTGCCGCTTGCTCCTGCCTCCCGTGTCCGGCTGTGCTGCCACCGCTGGCCATGCCATCCCTCTATACTCACCCACACCTCCTGTTATTCTCCGGCGACGGCAGCCTCACACCGCAGCCGAAGCAGTCAACCCACATACTCCCCTTCGCGTGGGCATCCACTGCTGCGTCTTCCCCGGCTCTGCGTCGTCCCCTTCCTAGGCCTCATCATCATCCACCGCCGTGGTGCTCTCACCGCGGCGTGGTCAACATGGTCAAGGAACGACTTCCATCAGAAGAGTACTGTACGTGGAGAGGCTGACAGCTGGGTCCACGGCAGCAGCAAGGAAGTGCCTCCTTATTACGCGCAAAATAATTATTCCTCCACCTGACGGCCCACCGTGTTTCACAAAAAAATGTTTCCTCCCTGACTGCTGGGACCCACCAGCTACATCTTCGCACGGAAGGAAGTGCCTGACAATTAGGACCCACCTGGTCGAAGCGTGTGTAGCGTTGTCATTCTGGTCGTGAACGTGTACGTACATACTGATCGATGTAGAGGCGCGCACATGTCGTAGTAGAGGCGCGCATGTAGCATGTACACGTATGTACAACGGCCAGGGTGAAGAAAGTACATACGGCCACGTACATACATACGGGCGGGGTCTCGAACGCCTACTCGCGCATACGTACGGCCAGGGCTCGTGTTCATGGGTGGGTGAGAACAGAGAAACCGCGTCGTCGTCGTGTTCATGGGGAGGCAACGAAATGCGTCGTGTTCATCGGGAGGCAACAGAACGCGTGCTGTTCATCGGGAGCCAACCGGCTTGGACGGAACAGCCGATGGAAACGTGGCCTGGCGTACCGCAGAACGGAGGAAACGGCCTTGTGTTCGACCAGCCACGGTCGAAACGGGATCCTGTTCATCGGGAGGTGTCTGGCGTACCGCAAAACGAAGGAAACGGACCTCCTACGGTCGAAACAGGGTCCTGTTGATCGGGAGGGGTGTGGCGTACCGCAAAACGGAGGAAACAGACTTGTGTTGGAGCGCTACGGTCGAAACGGGGGTCCTGTTCATCGGGAGGGGTGTGGCGTATCGTAAAACGGGACTCCATGGGATACTGTTCAACTCCACCGTCGACTGCCTCCACGGGCTACTGTTCATCCACCGTCGACTGCCTCCACGGGCTCCTGTTCATCCACCGTCGACCTCGTCCAGTCTCCACCTGCGACTATTCATCCACGGGCTCCTGTTCATCCAGCCTCCACCGCGCGCTCCTCCACCGGCTACTGTTCAACCAGCCCTCTCCACGGGGCCCTGTTCAACCACCCCTCTACGGGCTATTGTCCATCCAGCCCTCCACCAGCTACTGTTCAACTAGCCCTCCACGGGGTCGTCCTATTCATCCAGCCCTCCACGGGGTCCTGTTCATCCACCGGCTTGATCGATCGGGGTCCTGTTCATCCAGCGGCAATGGCCTCTACTACCACGGGGTTCTGTTCATCCAACCCCCACCGGGAACTGTTCATCCACCCCCCCCAACAGCGCTCACTGTTCATCAAGGGAAGGAGGCAGCAGTGTTCGATTGGCTTTAGTTAGTAGCAGTAGCAAAGGAATCACTCGGGTTCAGTTAACTGCAAGGGATCGATCGATCGCTCGGGTTCAGTAACGCGTAGCCTGCAGTGCAATCGCTCGGGTTCAGTTAGAGCCCAACGCCTCGCTCGGGTTCAGTTAGAGCCCAACGCCTCACACACACGCGCGTACGTACGAGAGAAATGCGCATCGCTCGGCCCCCGACCACCCACCATAACCGGGAACTCCCCGATATTTTCCGTGCCCTCGCTTCTACCACGGTTTTTTCCATCATGGATGGCCCAAAGAATGTCATGCAGCTATGTCTCCGGCTCGCCCGGGACGAAAATCCCATTTTCTGTCATTATTTTTTGTCATAGAAGTAGGCGCCCACCACATCTATGATAATACCGGGGTTTTTCACAATTATCATCATAGAAGTGTCATAAGCATGACAGAAAAGAATTTTGTTCGACCCAAAATGTCACGGATGTGTCTTTTTTGTAGTGATATGTACCACCTTTTTCCTTTAATTTCAACTTGTTAGTTTTGCCCCATGGCGCAATCCATCGATACTACTACTGTACAAAAGTATACATTTTTAAAGGGCTAGAGGCGGGGCAGTCTCGCTTGGTCGGTTTCACGAGAGGCGAGGGCCTTTGTGAGTTGATGGCTCATTACTGCTGGAAGGTGGGGCCTTGTGATTTGACTGCTCGTATAAATGTTGCCGACGACCTGAGGAGGAGCAAAGAACCGTGCGATATACTCAAGTTTTCCACTGGAGTACTAGTACGACAGAGGAGTAGGAAACACGGCAGCCCAGTGCCATATGGCCATAAAAATGATCTAATTTGCTAGTCATCGATCCCACGACGCCGCTCATCGTTAGAATTGTTCTTTTCATGCCTCGCAAAGAACGTGACACGTGCGGCGAAACACCCAAAGCAAAAGAAGAAACACAGGAGCAAAAGAAGAAGGAAGATTATCCCC